>NW_001834657.1:68466-126622 GCF_000150035.1 Vanderwaltozyma polyspora DSM 70294
ACTTCTGCAAGATCCTATCTTCAACAATCTACAAATATTTCAAGGTTATCTAACGGTTTGACAATCGCCACTGAATACATTCCAAACACCCCTACTGCTACCGTCGGTATTTACGTAGATGCAGGATCAAGAGCTGAAAATACTAAGAATAATGGTACTGCCCATTTCTTAGAACATCTGGCCTTCAAAGGTACTGAAAAAAGATCGCAAAAGAAAATTGAATTAGACATAGAAAATATTGGTTCACATTTAAATGCTTACACTTCAAGAGAAAATACAGTCTACTATGCCAAGACTTTAAAGGAAAATGTTCCACAGGCAATCGATATCCTTTCTGATATATTGACGAAATCTACTTTGGACAAGTCGGCAATTGAAAGAGAAAGAGATGTCATCATTAGAGAAAGTGAAGAAGTTGATAAAATGTACGATGAAGTCGTCTTCGATCATTTACATGAAATTGCATATTCCGACCAATCCCTAGGGAGAACTATTTTGGGTCCAATTAAAAATATTAAATCGATCACTAGAGATGATTTGAAAAATTATATTACTCAAAATTATAAAGGTGATAGAATGGTTTTGGCTTCAGCTGGTGATATCGACCATAATGAAATTGTCAAATACGCTGAAAAATATTTCGGTCACTTGCCAAGTTCTCATCTACAAAATATTGACACTGGTTTGAAAAGATCAAATGAAAATTTTCCAATTTTCCATAGAGGTGAAAGGTTTTTGAAAAATTTAACCTTACAAACCACACACATTGCAATTGCTTTGGAAGGTGTCTCTTGGTCATCTCCAGATTATTTTATTGCATTGGCTACCCAAGCCATAGTAGGAAACTGGGATAGATCCTTGGGAGCGGGTACAAATTCCCCATCCCCATTGGCAGTAGGCGCCAGCGGTATGGCTAATAATTCTCAACCATTGGCCAACTCATACATGTCATTCTCTACTTCTTATGCTGATTCAGGGTTGTGGGGTATGTACATTGTTACTGATTCCAAAGAGCACAACCCTAAATTAATAATTGACCAAGTATTAAATGAATGGAAAAGAATAAAATTAGGTAACTTCACAGATTCTGAAGTTAGTAGAGCTAAATCTCAATTAAAGGCAGCATTGCTATTATCTCTTGATGGTTCAACTCCAATTGTAGAGGATATTGGTAGACAGATTATTACAACAGGTAAGAGATTATCACCAGAAGAAGTGTTTGAAAAAGTGGATAAGATTACAAAAGAAGACATCAAAATATGGGCAAACTATAGATTAAATGATAAGCCTATCTCTATTGTTGCATTAGGTAATGTTGAAAATGTTCCAACATTATCATACATTGAACAAAATTTACAAAACTAGATTGATAGAAATATCGTTCTAAACTCATTCATTGACTCACTAATATTTCAAGACATGTATATACATATGCAAATAGTATTCTTTATATTTGTTTTATTTCAATAAATAAAATAAGAAAATAATAAAATAAGTTAAAATTCATAATTACAAGTATAAATCATTGATATAATCTTACATAATGGTACAAAAAGTGCATTTGGTTTTTTTTATTTAATAAGAAACACTAACATTAAAAAAATTATATTACATGAATAAATTACTACAACAGGTTTCTAATATAGAAGGATATAAGAAAAGTTACAACAAAATAAAATAAAGGGTACCATTTTAGTGAATAGCACCTCTTTCATTGATGAGGAATCGATCGATTTTGACAATTGCACTGCAACAAAATAAACACAAACAGTATAAAGGATTATTGGATTTAGAATATAAAGATAAATCAATTATCTTTCTTCTTATCCTTCTTCTTCTTTTTCTTTTTCTTTTCAGAGGAACTTCCATCTTCACGAGATCTCTTTTCGGAGTGGCCATTTGTATGTTGTAAGCTTACTGGGATGCCTACTGGAGCATGAGTTGGTGGTACAACTGAACTTGGCAAAGTACCATTTTTCTTAGCTTCTAGGTATTTTTGTTTTTCCCTTTGATAATTTTCTAATTCTATATGATAAGCTTGCTTCCATTTTTCCTTTTCAGAATCACTCAATTCTTTCCATTTTTTAGAGATTTCTTGAGTAATTTCTGTTGAGGACAATGGAGCCAAACCACTTCTCTCTCTTTCTTGACGTAATTCTTGTCTGATGTAGGCAGAATAAGCGAAGAAGACAGTCAATGGTTTCTTTGGAGCGTTTGGATCACGTTCAATCTTTCTCTTTGCAGGCTTTGCATTGGCAGTTGTAGATTGGTTTGCATCTGATTTATTAGCCTTTGCAGAGGTGGCACTAGAGGAAGAGTTTGAACCTAGCAAGTCTTTTTCATAATCGATCGGGTTTAGCAAATCGGTTGTGATTGAATGCAGACTATTTGTTGAAGAGGTTAATTTTTGTAAAGATTCTGTCAAAGTGGTGAAAGCTTCAATTTTTTCCTCTTCGTCTTCACCAATGGCATTATAGAAATCTATGATATTAGCAGCAGTAGTGCTAGCACATTTTCCTAATTCGAATAAGGAAGCTACTAACTGAGAACAAAATTTAGAATCGAAGAGAATATCATGTTAGTCAAAGATGTCAAAAACAAAAAAATAAAATAAAATAAAAGTAATGGTATTAAAGTGGGTTTAACATACTGAGTCCTTGGCTGACTTTAGCTTAATGGAAGGGTCTGAGCTCATCTCTTTCTCTGATTGAAATAGCAATATCAGAAATAGAAGGGAAAGAGGGGAGTATCACGTGAATACTCTTTTAACCAAAATATCAATAACGTAAAAGGAGTCCCTCCAGATTTTTGATTATTTGGTTGGTAGTTGATGCAAATAGCAACGTTAATTGCAGGTGGGGGGAGTTGTATACCTGTGATTAACAAAACCTTCTTTGAAAGGGAAGATGTATTAGCTCTATCTGATTAGAAGGATAGAACGGGATAATCTTGATTTGGTTAGTATCGGCCAGTCTGGTGTAGTCTATAATGGATTATAGAGAGGTTTGGATAGAAAGAGAATAGACAGAACGTATCTAGAAAGAAACAAAGATTCTGGAATAAGATGAAGGGAAAAAGCCAACTAGGATTAGAGAGGAAAAGATATATATAACACAGTATAATTAAAAATCTTTTTTTACAAAGGGAAAAGGAAAGGAAAGTTGACTAAAGAGAAATGATTTCTGTCTAGCGTAGACAGAGGTTTATATTTAAATCAATTGGAAGTTCCTTCTACCGGCGAAGATTTTTATTTTCGCTAGAAGGAGAGCGGTTTTGGCTTGGTTTGTTTGTTTTTCTTGTTTTCCACCACGGTGTCGTCCCAGTGGGGAGCGAGTTAGGCAGCGGGAAGGGGGGGGGGGGAGGAAAGAGAGAGAAAGAGCATGGGCTGGACTGGACTTGGATGCGGTCTCTGTACAGTGATCGGTGTGTCAATGTGTGGTGTAGAGGTGTGGCGTGTTTAGTTTGTAATAGTGGCTACGTTGGTTTATGTAGATATGTAATTGTGTATTGTGCGGTGTAGAGGTGTACGTTTCTGTTTGTTGTTGTGGTTAATTTCCTGTTCTGGACATGTGTCTATGCGCAATGTATTTCTCAATACGGTAATCTCTCTCTTGTCCGCAGAATTGGAGTGTACTGTATTATTGTATTAAACACAGGAATGCATATGCATATGTAGATATAAATCAGGGTAACCCAAAGCTATTTTGGAAATAGAATCATACTAAACTTTATTCGAGCACGTGATAAGAACTCATCCTCTTTCACTTTATTTCTATCTCCGTCTTGACCTCGTATCTCTCTGTCTCCTCTTCCTATTACTCTTCCTGTTCCCCTTCTCCTCGTTCCGTCTCCCACTTCCCGTTCCATCCAAATTTTCGAAACAAACAAACTGGCAGACCTTGTCTGTCCCTCCGGTCGATCGATCTATCTTTCTAGCTTTCTATCGATCCCAGCCTAAAGTGACAATACCATACAATAGAAATACACAAGTTGAAAAAAGTATCAGTTTCGAATTACGTATCGATACAAAGGATGGCTACTATAATTTGCCTTTAACCGATTCTATCTGGCTCTCTTATACCTTATACCGCTGCTGCATATTTAGGTACCGGTGTCCGTTTTGAGGTATTGTCTACTAGGAGTAGTAAACTAATTGAAAGGTTTGATACATTCATTCATCGACCGACTCGATTATTGTTATCCAGTCTAACACCTTTACTAATACTAATTATTGTGATATATATAGCATACTTACTTCCTTACATATATATATATATATATATATATATATTTGATTTATAGATATACACACAGACGCAGTCTCTTTCTGACACTTTTGAAGGTTTCATAAGGCTCAAATTATTTGGATTTCAGTTTAAATTGATAGCATCGATTTATTCACTTATTTCAATCCCTTCCATCTCATCTTCAACTGTACACTCTTTGGGAATCAACGCCTATATATACAGATAGATACACATTTTACTGGTGTTCGATAATGGTGGAGGAGTATCAATTGTTAAAACATAAAGCTGCCGGTCATGATGGTACTCTAACAGATGCAGACGGTCTGCTGGTCTTTAAATTGACTAATGATAAGGAAATTGAGTTTTATAGGTCTATTCAAGAGGATCATTTTAAAAAAAATTACATAGATGATGAGGATGATGAGGATAAGGATGAGGATGACAATAATGAAATTGAGATGACTTTAGCATCGTGGATGCCCTCTTTTGTTGGCATTTTGGAAGAGGGCATCAATAAGAAAAACGTTGATGGTATTGTAAATGCAAAAGATTTTGCAAAATTTAAATTAAACAATTTGGATTTGGAAAATAATAATGCTAATGATGATAATAATAGCAATAGCAATGGCAAAAAATATATAGTTTTAGAAAATTTACTAAAAGGCTTCAATAAACCAAACATTATGGATATTAAGTTGGGTAAGATTTTATATGATGATGATGCCACTGAAGAGAAAAGGAAAAGATTACAAGAGGTAAGTGATAACACTACTTCAGGCTCATTGGGTTTCAGAATATGTGGTATGAAAGTACAATCAAACTCTAGAATTAAATCTTCGCTGGACCCAAATCATTTTGAAGTTGAAGATGATGGTGATTATATTTTTGTTAATAAACTGTTTGGAAGAACCAGATCGAATTCAAATATCTCAATTGCAATAGATGATTTCTTGAATAATGACCAATTATCGACTGAAAGGATATCTCTTATAAAGGAAAATTTTTGGATAAGATTGCAAATACTATACAATTTATTACTCGACCAAGAAATAAGAATGATCTCAAGCAGTTTACTATTCATATATGAAGGTGACCCAAATAGATGGGATGAACTCAAGGATGAGGATCAAATAATAAGGAACTACTTCATAGATTATGATGATGAGGATGATGATGATTATGATGATGACGACAATGATAATGAAAAACTTGCTGCTCCTTTAAGCTCTATGTCTCTAATAGATTTTGCACACTCAAGATTTGTACCGGGTGAAAGCTATGATGAAAATGTTGTATCTGGTGTCGAAAACCTTCTGTCAATCTTTGAAAATTTAAAATCTGAACATAAAAAATAAAACTAACTAGGCATTTCATTTGCTATATCTATATATTAAACCTCTAAAGGATTTGGGCTCATATAAAAATTGATAAAATAACTAATAATAGAGAAGAGAAGTTATAGGAAAACATCATGATTATTTTTTTTTATGATATATTAAAAGATAATTATCTTTATTGTCTTTATTGTCTTTATTGTCTTTATTGTCTTCCAGTACAATTTTTCTTTACAAGATAGCTGGTTTTTCATTGTTCTTGAAAACGGTTATCTTGAGTATACCTTGTCTATAAGTTGCGCTGATATTGCTAGTGTCAATTTGATTAACTGTGCTTAATTTAATTGTTTTCTCAAAATCGTTTATATTTGCTTCTTTAACAATTGTGTTTTCCTCATCTAAGGAATATTCAGGATCACATTTGGCTTTTATTCTTAACGATTTGGTTGAAGTCAAATAATCTACACAGAATTTATCAGAAATTATTCCAGGTGCAACTAAATGGATTACAAATTTGTCACAATATTCATAAATGTTGGTGAAGGGTTCGACATTGACAATGGCATTCTCACCTTCATCAACTAAGTCGTCCTTGACAATTGTTGTTTCAACTTCCTCTCCAAAAGAAATATCTTGTGAATCACTAAAAGAATCTTTGGTTTCAGATTGTTTATAAGAATTGCCTTGATTGTCTCGATTGTTATAAACAAAATGCTTGATTTGAAGCTTTGGTCTTATCTTAAAAGAGTGTGATCTTGATGAGGTAACATATCTGTGTCTAGACAAAAGCAATAATTGTAGATATTCATCATATAGAGGAAAAGCTTGGTTATTAATTTGGTTTCTAGACAGGTTGTTGTAAGAAACCCCCATATCGACTAAGTAAAAAGGTGGAATTTCTTGATAAAACATAGGTATGAGTGTATTTTTTTAAAACTGTATTAGAGATTTGATAATACGATTGATATTGTATCGTATTCTAGTTACTAAAGAAAATATATAAGAGTTGAAAATAATGATCTAATCTATTTTGAATCAGAATTTTATCTGTACTATTTATACTTATGAACAGTTCAAGAATACCAGTATGGTATTAGTCAGCACAGTTGCTAGTCCATTTACTGACGCCACCTTACTAATACGAAAATTGAGCCAAAGCAATGCCTGGAAGTTGTATCAAAGTATATGATAAGTTAATTCCGGCATATACAATACTGATTTCATTTCTCTTAAGGGAGTTATCCGACTAAGGTTATGTCTAGAAGTTTCCAAAAATTTCTATTGATTTTAGAGGGAATTATTTATTCAGTCACTGTTTGACAAAAGGAGAAGACATGAAAGGTTTAAGTGTGGTTAATTGATATTCAATCTTTTTAAATATATGATTTAGAAATAGATATTTGTTGGGAATCCATACGTGTAACTGTATTTTTATCCATTGGTTAAAGTAGTCGATATTTTATTTTCTAAAGGCAGGCGTTTTATATCTAAGTTCAAATGATGAACCTAGATTTTAGAAACTATACATTAACTATACACTATACATTTTTCAAAGGTAAATGAGAAACATTTTGGTTTTGATAACCTCATAAAGTTCCGATACTGAGTATATCAATAATTAATGTATTTAAACCCTGGTGGATTCTCATTATTATCGTAAGGCAGGTTTGTTTGTTTTTTGTAACTATAAGAACAACAATTACGCACTATAGATCTAACCATTCCAATCTTTAATCATGATTTGTTTATCTCTCTGAACAAGATATTTGATCTTGATATATGTATTGTTTGATTCTGGTTCTTTTAAATAGGGTATTAAGTATTATTGAAAGGGATAAGAGCCGTAGATATGAATACTTATGATTACTAATTATAAGCTCCGTGACGTTATCAAACTGTTATAATAGCCATAAAGTAGTATTAAATGAATAACTATATCGCTGTTCTTTTCTTTGATTGCAAGAAGTCCGTACCCTATACTTTAAGTAGGTCGTATTAGCAATTGGTTGACGTCGTTATAATTAAACTGTTGTAACCTAAAATATATGGTTTACACTAATGGGTTTCAAGGTTATGGCATTAAAGGTTATGGCATTAAAGGTTATGGCAGTAACGGTTATGGCAGTAAAGGTTATGACAGTAAAGGTTATGACAGTAAAGGTTATGACAAATTGCAATTGATCGATCACAAATGGCATACTCGACCTTCTAAGTAATTGCCAAATCATATCATAAGAAGTGAAGTGCAAAGGCATCATAATTTATTATCATAAATAAATAATATTAAGAATATGAGATTGGATCTAAACATATAAAAAGGCATGACATTTTGGTACATCTAAAATATTGTTTATCTAAAATATTAATATATATTTATTTAGTTACAATTTATAAGACACTACGGAGAAATAAATATAAATATTATATTAAAAACATCTTGTATCAATCACCAAAATGAATCAATCAGATATTACTTTTACATCTGAACATAAACAGACATGTTAAAACCCACCTGTCTTAACTTGTCACTTTGTGTATTAATTGGCCTTTAATTATTATTTAATTGTATATTGAATTTGGTATACGTTAGAATGAAGGCTGGTAAGCGTTTATTCTATAGGATCTTAAGGGTTGAGATCTGTAAGTTAAAGTAAATATACTAGTTAATATTAATAAAGTTCTATATATCTTTTATGTACAAAGTAAGATACTAAATAATATACAATAATATACAATAATATACAATGATCTCTTTAAATATCAATGTTAATAGCATGTAACAACATTCTTGTAGTGACACATATTTCTTCACCTTCAAGGTTCGTATGAAGTAACCTCGAAGTAGTCTCGAAATAATACATTTGTACAAAAAGAAAAGTCCAGTGTAATACTCTCTTTACCCCATTTTTGAACACAAAATTTTGATAATCAGTGGTCCTATAGTGTAGTGGTTATCACTTTCGGTTTTGATCCGGACAACCCCGGTTCGAATCCGGGTAGGACCTGTTTTTTTAATTCCTACTTTTGTCACTTCTCCTATTCCCTTACCCTGAAATGGCCGATTTTATTTTTTTCTTTTTCAAGCAACCAGTCAATCACACTGCACGACAAAACAAGCACGACTCCTGACAAACCCACTAGTCAACTTTAGGGGCGACAGCAACAAGAAAATCTGATCTTAGGCAACAGCACAACGTCATACATACATACATACATACATACATACATACATACATACATACATACATACATACATACATACATACATATACAAATAAAACAAGAACATATAATTTTATCGGTTATTACAAACCAAATATACTAACCTACTCACTCAAGTACACCAGTCCCTCCCTCCTCCCCATACTATTTAATCTTAACAACCTAATCTAATACTTAAAATAGGGGGAATCAAACTATCAAATGCGCTTCAGTTCATTAAACCAAGTCCCAGAACCTCACTACTATCGTTAAGCATATTCAGAAGACATAACATTAACATATTCTTATTACTAATCCCAAATAACAACTGCAACTGCAACTTCAACTCCAACGTAGCAATTATCCACCTCATTCCCAGAATTGGTTTCATTGCTTGCGATCTATGCATAAGCATCGTCATACAAGAAAGCAAACTAAGCCAAACTAAGCTAAGCCAAGCCAAGCCAAGAAAGTAAAATAGTTCAAATGAACAATTAAAAGCGATACATTGCAACGTTGCAAATGATTCTAGTCCTTGTCATCTATTCAAAGGACTGTCTTAAAGTCAAAAACCCTTTTATAGCTATCCTCCATTAACATCTCTCTTTTTATATCATTTGGTTTCGTCTCTTCTTGCATCACCAATAGCTTTCCATGCATGGCTTGCTTATAAATAAGAAACCTAGATGTTTGATATTCTTGACTTGAATGATACATGATAGTTGAGACTGTCTCTATTCTGTTTTGTTGTTGTCTCAAAGCTTTCTTTGTTTGTTTATCTTTTGCAATTTTTCAAATAAGAGAATAAAGGTTCAGATACGACAGAGAGTTTCCTATACGAGATTATATTCTGAATTAAAGGTCTGACTAAGAATATCTTATTTGAAAGTTTTAGTAAGATATATATAAAGTTTCATTTGAAGTTTTAAAGCACTTTTGGTTATAAAGATTAAGAGTATATTGGGATACTTACTGGTTGAGGAGAAGTTTTGATTTTGATTTTGAAATTAATAAATATTTCCTGGATATTTAATTAAGGTCTAACGTAAAAGTTAAAAAGTTAATTATAAAGAGTGTTATCAAATGGGTTTCTTTACCTGGCCATACCCTGCTGCTCCTGATAGGGGCTATTGGGGTGAAATAACTTCAACTATTGATTGGTGTGAGGAAAACTACGTTATAACTCCTTATATTGCAGAATGGTCAAATACAATTACAAATGCTGTTTTTGTTCTTACAGCATTGTATTCAACTTATAGTGCCTACCGTACTGGGTTGGAGTTGAGATTCGTATTGATCGGTATTGGTTTTGCACTGGTTGGTGTCGGTTCTTGGTTGTTTCATATGACTTTACAGTATCATTACCAATTATTGGATGAACTACCAATGCTATATGCTACTTGCATTCCAACCTGGAGTATGGTCTGCGAATTTACGAGATATATGTCTATTAAAAATAAAAAAGATTTGGATACCACAGTGCCAATTTCGATGAAAAGACAATGGTATGTGGGAATTGCAGTGACTTTGGTCGCAGTTATTTTAAGTTTGATTTATTTAATTACGAAAAATGTGGCAATCCATGAGACTGCTTATGGTATATTCACTGTTTTGGTCTTTTTGATATCAAATGTTATGACAAACGCTCAAATTAAGGATAAAAAAGCAAAGAAAAATCTATTCTCTTGTATGATATTAGGTGCCACAACTTTTGTTTTAGGTTTCTTATTTTGGAACTTAGATAATCAATTTTGCAATACTTGGATATTCCTAAGAAGAACCTACTTACATTTACCATTAGGTCTATTTTTTGAATTCCACGGCTGGTGGCATCTATTAACAGGTACAGGAGTCTATTATTATATCATTTACTTGCAATATCAAAGAATTATCATCTTGGATCAAGAAGATACCTTTATGTTGATTTGGAGATGGGGTATCATCCCTGAATTAGTAAGAAAGGGATCAAAAATTTCTACCTCCTATTCAACTGAACTTTTGGGTTCCGCTGTATCAAATCATGATTTAAAGAAAAACAATTAATTATACTTCAAGTTTAATATATTCTGTTATTCTTGATAAGAGAAATATTATTTTTTATTCACAACGAATGATCTTGTTAAGATATTTATATTTAACAACATGCTTGTTTTGATGACTACGTTATAATGCCTTCTTTATGATACCTTCTATATTTATATCTATATATTTATGTATATATGTGGATAGATTTTTCATGAATTGTACATTGTACAAATAATCGATATATTCAAGTACAAAAATTTAATATTTACTATGATGAAACCAAAATATGCTAAGTAAGAAATTATATGAGATAAAAAATGCTTTGTAGGAATACCTTAATATATATATGTATCAACATTATAGTTGCTTGGACATATATGGACCATCTAATTCGTATCCTAATTTAGCATAATAATTTCTGACACCAACCCCAGAAATGACAGAAATTTTCTCAGAACCATGTTCTTCACGGGAAATTCTTTCTGCTTCCTCCATTAACAATGTACCAAACCCTTGATGTTGAAATTTACGTGGATCTCTAGAATGCAATGGCACTACGGAACCGTAAACATGCAATTCTCTAACAATAGAAGTTCTTTGTGAAGTAAATTCCTTTCTATAAGTATATTTCTTTGAAGCTTTTCTCAATCTCAATAGACCAATTAAGATGTCCTTCTTTGGATCTTCATAGGCCAAAAATGTTTCCCAACCACCATTTGCATAATAATCTCTTCTGATCAATTCAACTTGATCGGGTTGGACTTTATGATGGACTTCCTGGATACCAACTTCTCTTGTACGAATATCACGAGAGGTTGTACCAAAATCTTTCATTCTTGCCAGTGCTAATTCTCTTAAGTTACCGTTGTCGACACCGGAAGTAACTAGTGGCATTGGAATATCTCTTTGAACACGGTAAATTCTTGTCCAAGGAGGAACCAAAGCCATGATTCTAGCGACTAAATCTACCAAAGCGTTTGCGTTGTAAGACTTATATCTTCCTGTCTTCCAAAGTTCATATAAACCTGTACCTCTAATGACCAAAGTAGGATAGATTTTCAAACCATCTGTTCTGAATTCAGGGTTTTCGAAATACTCTTTGAATTGCTCTATATCTCTTTCCATGCCAACATTTGGTAAATCAGGCATCATATGTGAGACGACTTTATAACCAGCATCTTTTGCAACTGCAAAAGTTTCACATACCGCTTTTACTGTATGACCTCTATTGGTGTCACGAGCGACATCTTCATAAATAGACTGGACACCGATTTCTAATCTTGTACAACCGTATTTCAACATATCATCAAGATGTGTCGGAGTACAATAATCAGGTCTAGTTTCGATTGTAATACCAACACATTTAGTTAAACTTTGTTGTGAGTACTGTATAACTTCATCTATATCTGTACCATTAAAACCTGATAAGGCGTTGTGTAATTTTACGATAAAATCTTCACGATAGTCCTTTGGCAAAGACATGAAAGTACCACCCATGACGATATATTCGACTTTATCGATGGAATGACCCAATTGTTTCAATTGTTCGATTCTACCACGGGCCTGCTCATAAGGATCGTAACGAGCTCTGATTGCACGCATTGACGTAGGCTCATAACCAGTATAAGATTGGGTAGAATATTCAAAATCCGAATCTGGACCACCAGGACAGTAAACACAAATGTTACCAGTATAAGCTATATGTGGACAACGATGAGGTTTACACATGACTGCTACAACCGCGATACCGGAAGCAGTTCTAACAGGTTTTGCCTTTAATTTTGGTAATAGGTATTTCTTGTACTGATCAGGGATAGCATTGATGATATCGGTCAATCTTGGTTGCTGTTTTAGTTTATATTTTTTCGAATATTTAGTAATTAAACCATTTAGATTAATTTCTCTAGTGGTACCTGCAGTCAAAGAATTAGTCAATTCTAAAGTTACATCGGTACAACACTGGATAAAACGTTCCTTCTCAGGAGCCAAATTCTGGCCTTTGTTATTTCTAGGACCTTTACCACCAGAACGACCCATTGTAAATAATAATTTCCTCTGTTATATAAGGATTAGTTTTCTTTTTGGCTAAAACTTAATCTGAATTCTGTAAAGTTATGACGATTAGAAGTTTGGCAAACAATACAGAGACCAAGAAAATAAAAGTCACAACTGTATAAATATATACTACAAGTGTTGTGAATATTAAATAGGATGCTGACAAACGGATAAAGACCCTTGATCTAAAGAAGTTAAATCCAACTGCGATGAGATGAGATGAGATGAGCTTTCATTTATTGAATAGCTTTCGATATTAAATTTCGAATTTCAATAAATTTTATTTCGAAATTTCAGGTTGTTTCTTTTTTTTCCTCTCTTGGTGCCATTTCGGAAAAGTGTTGTCGCATTTTGGCTAGCAGAGAAAACCCAGCACGATGGTGGAGGGGAACACAGAAAACAATACACTGTGCTAGCGCCGCTTCACTGCGCTGGATTATATTTGATCACATGTTTCTCTCGATGCACTTCACGTGATGACTGTCCTCTTTCTTACTCTCACACAAGTGTTTTAATGGTAGTACACTGGGGAGGGAGGGAGCAGGGAAACAAGGCAAAAATTAAATGCCCACATATCAGCAACTCCAGCTCCAACTCCAAGTTAGTTTCAAACAGGACATATTTGGCTAATAAGAGCCTGTCACCACCAAATGTATAGCCAGTGTCCTCTGAATACAGACAGAAAGACAGATACAGCTAAGTTGCGACCCAATGGTTCCTTCACACATCCATTCAGCTCGACGTCACAAACCATTCCATTCCAAACAACAAAACCCTAAACAGACACCTGCAAGAGCCCTGACACTAGAGACACGATGGAAACCCTATTGGCGTACATAATGATCCATCCAACACTCTCCTAATTCTTCTTTTTTGGACTTTTTACAGTAAAGACGGATTTCTGCTACAGCTCCATCTGAAGGATTTCCTAAACAAGAAACAACGAATCCCTGTTCCGACCACCTACTTCCACAGCAAAAATACAGAGACAGAGCCAGTATACCTAAGCCTTAGCCAGATGCTACTGAGTAAGTATACTCTTTTCATACCAAGGCCCAAAACGTCAACAACATCAACGATTTAAGCATCAACACAACAAACCTTCTTCAACAGATCTTGTTTCAATTGCGCAATTTCTCAATTTCTTAACTGGAACACCTGCTGCATCTGCATCTCTATCTCCTGCTGCTGTCCAACAAGATCTATCGCTTCTACTCTGATTCGGCCCAAGATCTAAATCTGAAAGCTCTTCGAAACCTCGTTCTTGAACGTATTTCTTTTCGAACCAACAAACAAACATCGTCGTGTTCTCTCTCCTAGGTCTGCTCAAATTCCATCAACCTACAACTTATAGGCAACACCTTCTTTTATGGTGGGAATTCAAGTACAATATTTTGGACAAACACTCACCTCTAACCTATCAGTCTCTTGATTTGAACTGGATTCGTGTAACTTTTTCACTTACACTTGACAATTAGAGGAACATTGAAGTTTTTAACCTCTCTCTCTCCCTGTGTGCGTTTTCGACTTTACCTAATCCATTCAAGTCGTATGGGGAACACTCAGACTTCATTGCTCTAATTTAGCTCAAAGTGATCACCTGTCAATTATTTCTATTCGTTAAAAGCCCAATAGTTCAGAACCATCTCTTCTGGCTTCCATCTCTCGAACTGTAGATAACTGGTGGAACCTATTGCTGGGAGGTCTTTCCGAATTGATTCTTTGGAGGTAAGTTTGCCAACTTGGGAAACTTTTGCTTAATAGATCAAATTGAATCTACCTTTCAGTTTTTACAGTAACTGCTGTCGTTGTTGGTTTTGTCGTCGTTGTTGAGTTTTCCTCTCTGGTCCATATATACTGGGTTTTCACTTTAAAAAACTTGGTCTCTCTTCCCCTGTCCTAACAGATTCAAAAAGTTTTGATCAATTGGAATATTACAAAAATATCTATCCATCTATCTATCTATCTATCTACAATTAGCTTCATTTTATTCGGTTTTTTTTACCAGTTTTTTGATCAAAGGATATTCGACAAGACTTTTCACCTATTTCATCTCTATTTCAAGAACTAATTACCGTTCAATTGCTGCCATCAGTCTCACTCCCCTCGTCCCTCCCTTTGCTTTAAATAATTTAATTATCAAAGGGTCTAAGCTTCACAAAATACAATTGGGATACATAAATATATATATATATATATATTTACCTGGGTATACATAATATTATCGTCGAACAATGGTACGAGACTCTAAAAAGAAAAAGAATTTAAGGAGGAAGGCTAAAAAGCAACAACAGAAAAATACAGGACATACCAACGATGAATCCCAATCTTCTGTGGACGCAGCTACTCAAGAACTCGTAGATTCTTCAGAAACACAAGATGTTGAAGACAACGAACAAAATACTTCTATAGTTGAGGAAAGTGTAACTAATGATAATACTACACCAACTATCCCTTCAAATACTGAAAACGATATCACAGAAGAAACTGTGACCATCGATGGACAATGCAATTCAAATGATAATGAAATACCTACTACAGCTGTTGACAATACGGAACTAGAAAATAATGATGATGATGGCGGCGACATTAATTCTCCTGAAGAAACCCACCAAGAAATATCAATATCAACAGATTCAAAACCATCCATTGCAATTACCAACCTCGAAAAAATTGAACATAATATCAACAAAGATCTTCCAATTGCAACAAACAATTCAGCTGACACAACTCCAGTCAGTCATAATACTGAATCAATCTTAGAAAATGATAAACAAACTAGCATTAATGATTTGGAAACTGTTGAGACTCTAGATGGAGGTGACTCAGAAGAAAGTAAGGCTATTAGATCCACGACGTTGATTTTAAATGAGGAGGACACCAATGAAACTACAGGTGTTACTGAAAGTGTAGAGAAAGGCACTGTCGACGTCTCATATCAGACAATAAATGAAGATAATAAGATTGATAGTCAGTCTACTTATTCCAATAATATAATATTGAACAACGACCCTTCTGAGATTGGTGAAAGCGTGTCTATGTCATTGCCAAATGATGTTAATTCCAATAATGTTAAATTAGATGACGATGCTGATATATATTCCAAAAAGGAAGTAGTTCAAGAAATAGAAACCTTTGAAATTAAAGAAAATGAAACTGAAGGTAAAATGAACGATTTCGATGAGATGTTTGGAACCACTAATGATCATGATACACCAGACTGGTTAAATGGCAATAATACAGTTGAATCAAGCAACGTTGCGTCAATTGAATCACCTAGTGTTAAAGAAAATGATATTAAGCAACAAGATCGTATCGATTTCGAAGATAGTATTACAACTAATCGTGAAAATGACAGCAATGAGAATAAAGGGGACGATTTCTTCTCTTCACTAAGGACAGCTGATCATCATTCTTTACAGAATCCATTCATTTCGGAGCAACAAGAGCCTGTTTCAACTATCGATAATATTACTAAAGTCGATAATGATATTGTTTCAGACACTGTGGCTACTGAGATACCTCCCAAAGTCAATGACAATATTTCTGACCCCGTTGAAGAACTATTTTCAAACACAAATAAAATTGAAAAGTTACCTTGGGAAACAGAATCTATGGAAGGAAATAATGAGGCTGAAGAAGCCAAATTTGACGATAACAATGAGGTTGTAAATACAGAAAATAAAAAGGAAAATAATGAGGTTTTAAATAAACAGAATAATTTTGATTTCTTGGATAATGATGATGATTTATTAGACGATTCAACGGAAGAGTCTGACAGTTATCTAGAAAATGATGATAATGAACAATCTAACTTTTTGGATTCAGCTATTAACGCTCCAATTCCTGAGCTTAGGAAGGAATTACCATCGAATTCGATTCTATTGGGAAAGAGTGAGAGCATGAAGTATAGTCCAACACAGTCACCTATTGCTAAAACTTCACCATTAGAAACAGAATCTCCTGGATTTCAACGCTCCAGGTATGAGCCAAGTTCAACACCGGTACAACTAATTAGTGATTCAATTCCAAAGTCGGTCAAAAAATCAAGTTCTAAGAGTGTGCAACCAAAAATATTCAGCACATCGAATGAATCAACTGGTATTTTGACACCTCAACTGTTAACAAATAACGGTCCTAAATTAAACTCTGCTAAAACTATTGATTCTAGTAAACAGATTGAAGTTGCACAATCACTTAAAAAGGAAAAACTAAAATCTGATGCTTATGATTTCCCAATTAGCATGGTTTTACAACCGGTTAAAAAAGAACATGCTAAACCGGTTGCAATTCCAAAATCCAATATTCCTGTAAATGACCTTCAAACACAATCGCCAGTTCCAACTTTACCAACTGCATCATCAATTATAAACAATACTAATATTAATATCCCAGTTAATCCCTACGCTTCGATACCAACACAATCAAAAACACCAGTTAATGCAATAGCCATTGATATGTACTCCCCTTCTACTGGGCCTACAAAATCCCCACTACCATCTAAGAATACTCAGCAAATACAGACGCCATATGATGCTAGTTCAAATACTGATAATTCATCTATTCCTGTTTCAACTGATAGATATGCTCCAATGTCGAACATAAGTTCAAAATCTCCACATCCGCCTGTGAGATCACGTAAAAGTAGTCCAGTAGCTCCTGTGAATAACTCATATATTTCCCCGTCTCTAATTCCAAACAAGTTAAATGGTAGTATCGATAACAAGATCAATGCTTCTCTAAAACCAATCCCCTTAGTTCAGCCTGCAAACGCAAATATTTCACCAAATGAAAACTACGGTATTCCTGCTCCATATCTAAAGAGTCCATCTTTGCCAGAACCACCTATATCTTTGGATAATGGAACTAAACTACGTAATCCATTACCAATCTCTCAAAGAAAGAAATCTTCTAGTCATGCCATAAAAGCAGATATGGCAGCTGTGTCATTACTTCAAACTTTAAGTAAAGAAGCACCTCCAATACCAATTGTTCCAAGAGATCCTTTAATCAAAAACGCAGAATCCGAAAAAATCACAGCAAATTCTAACTATATTTCAGGGCGTATTGATTCCTCGTTAGACATCCCTGTCACAAGCTATATGCCAAAATCTGAGATTATTGAATCATCTCTGAAGAAAGAAGACAGTAAAGAATCTAATCCAATAAATGATACTATAATTATTACTGAAAAAAGTGATAAATATAATGAATCAGAAACAGCTAAGTACAGCAAAGATACCATACCTGATGTTGCCATCAAGGAAGAGGAAAGCGAAGCTACAGAAGAAGAGCAACTTGCTATTCAAGAAAAATTTGAAGATGATAAAAGAGAAGTCGTATTATTAGAAGATAAGGTCCACAGTATTAATAAGGAGATCAAACCTCTCGATGGAGCTGATGAAAGTATTCAAACAGAAAGCCCAATAACAGATGATACATCGAATGGAGCGGTTGACGAAACAGAAACATCTCATGGCGTGAATGATATCTTTATTCAATTAGAAGAATCGCCATTGCCCTTCTGTTTTGGTGAAAATGTTATTGAATCTTACCCTGGTCCTCTAGATTCATTTAAGAAATCAAAAACTCAATTATCTTCATGGCTGAGTGTCGTTCTAGAAAATTTAACGACAACTTCAACTTTCTCAGTTTTAATATCACTCTTTAAAATTTGGATTGACTCGTCTAATGTAGTGCAAGATATAATTCATATTTTAAGTGATGAGAATAAACTACAGGAAGCGTTTGATAACATTGAACATAAGAAAACTATTAGTGAAAGTAAAAGAGATTCAAGAATTCTAGATACCAACGGTAAAGATAAAATTTTGAAACTACTTCTTCTAGGCAAAAAGAATGAAGCATTGGAATTTTCAATGGAAAATTCCGATTTTACAATGGCGTTATTGATTGCTAATACTATTGATGAGGCCTCAAGACATTCAGTAATTATGTCATATTTTGAAAATAAAATTAATCCAGTCAATACTGAGAAAAAGTCTATTAACATGTTATTGCTGGCCCTCTTCCAAGTATATTCGGGAGATGGGACACATTTATTGAATATAGCCAAAGAAAACCCTGAAACTAAAGATTGGTATGTCAAGAACTGGAACAGTATTGTTTTGATATTATTGAAAAATTGTGATATGAATGCTGGCAACATCTCTTCAAAACCTAACTCTCACCAAAAAGTCACTAGCTTTTTAGTCGGATTTTCAAATTTCCTAAGAAATACTGGAAATATACTTCCTTCATTCATTGTATGTTTGATTTCTGATATGTTAAACTCTGGTAGTGAAAATGGCATAGAAGTTGATATGTTAGATTCTGTTTTTGGAAAGCATACAGTATCATCGTCTATAATTTCAGAAATATACTCTCTCATCAAAATATCAAAGAACCAAAATTCAGATGAATTCCTACTTTATTCCTCGAGTTTGGAGTGTGCCCGCTTGTTTTTCGATATTGGGTATCACTCGAAGGCTTTGGAATATGTCAATTATTTTGTTTCAATTAAAGATAGACTAATTGCCAATGAAATATTTGTGGACACGAGTTTGGAACAACTGAAAGTTATCTCTGAACTAGTCAATCCAGGACATTCTGACGAATGGCAATTAAAGATTGATAAGGTTGAGGTTCATGATAAAGACAGTATTCCAAATATTGATAGTACGGTAAAAACCTCTATAATCAAAGAAGATAAAACTAGTGACAATTTTGTCACTAAAAAATCTCTAACTTCTATAGCGGAAGAGCCTAACAAATCAACTATTGATTATCAGTTTAGCAAAACTACTGATATCGATGTGGTCGATCCGTCACTTGAAGGTGTTGACGTAATCGACGTTCCAGATGAATTCGTCGTCAAAGATTTGTCCTTCACTACTACAGCTATTGACCTTAAACCTGTGGAAAACCAAGATTTGGATAGTTCAAGAGAAGTGGAATCTTCGTATAATGAGGATATTACTGTTCTTCATAGAGATATTCGGACTTTGGCCAATTCTGAACTAAATGCTCAAAGTTCAAATGATATACTATCAGAATTGGATTCTCCATATTCTCCTTACGCCCCTGTTCAATCTGGTAGAAAGACAATTGCAAATAAGAAGTTAAATTATATGCCTTATATGCCTACCAATACGATAATTGAATCGAGTAGACATTCTTCAGGAATGCTAGAGAACGAACCATATTCATCATCCGGTTTGTCTGTTTATTCAGATAGTACGATTGCTGCCACCTTACAGGATGATATTACAAAGAATGAGTTAGGTGAGATTGATGCAATGGCGACAGATCAAAAAGTCAATTCCTCAAAGAGCACTGGCAACAACGGCTTTCAATCAATGGATGAAATACCGGAATCTATGAAAAAGAGAATAAGTTCTATGAGAGATTCAGCCACTGCCACTGGGAAGTTATTTGATCCAGTAATTAAAATTTCATCATGGAATAGTAATGGGCCAAAAAAGTTACAATCCAATGAGCTTGATTCCAACAATTATGATGATATTGTAGAGGATGAGTCTGAAGATGAAGAGGAGCGGGAACTTCAAGAAAGAAAAAGAATGGAAGAGGAAATGGTAAGGAAGAAAGAAGAGCAAGAAATGAAAAAGAGAGAGGAGGAAGCCAAGAAGGAAAAAGAACTGGAAAGGGAAAGAGAAAAGAAATCTAAGGAGAAGCAAGATAAAGAGCAGTCAAAGCAAGGCGGTTGGTTCAAATGGTTGAAGAAAGATCCAAATGAAAAGAAACCAATCAAAGCAAAATTAGGTCATAAGACAACCTTTTACTATGATGAAAACTTGAAACGTTGGGTGAATAAAAATGCTACTGAAGAAGAAAACCAGAGACTTGATACACCACCTCCTCCTCCTCCAATTGTTAAGCGTAAAATTGTTGAACCTGAACCTCCATTAAATGTTCATATGTCACCATCATCATCTGTTAGAAGTCAGATGTCAATTCCAGCTGGTGGTATTCTTGAAACTCTATCTCCTGTTCCTCAAAAAATTAATGTAAGTAGTGGAATTCCATCAGGTCCTGCCAGTCCAGTTGCAGGAACTGTCCTACCACCAAACGTGACGTTATCTGGAAAGAAGGCAAGTGGATTAGATGATTTATTATCATTATCACAGAACCCTCCTGCTGGTGGTGCTAAGAAGAAGAAAAGGGGTGGAAGAGGGTATGTTAACGTTATGGACACTAATATTTAAACACATATATAAACAAGTATAACTGTATTTTTCAATATATATACAATTATACATATTCATTTTTGAACAAATCAGTAAATTAAACATGAAGATTAAATTATATCTATATACAAGTAGAATACTTAAATTTATAAAGAGTTTAGAACCATAAAACATTTAAGGAATTTGTGATCTGTAGATATCACCACATTCTCTCATTCTTGCAACAGCAGATTTATTGTCACTGTCATAATTTTTTGGTAATTTTGCATCTGGCTTACTTTCAAACACAGATCCGATTAATAAGACCTCATTAGTTGAAGCGTCACATAAAAACACAACAAAATCGGTTACATCTCTATCTACCTTTTCAACATCTTTTGAATCTTTATCAAGCTTTAATAAACGTTGTTTAGTGTTAAATCTATAAACCAATTGAATGTGTTCTAAAGGTTGGCCTGGTAAAATTAAAGGCTGTAAAGAAACCAATTTAGGGACTTCATTAAACTTCAACAATTTCCAATCTAATTTAATGTTCTTTGGGATTTTATTCTGTCTCTTCTTCAATGCATCTTCTGCCCAGATAGACAATTGAGAACTGACTTTTTCAATTTTTCTTTCAGCAAATGCTTTATTAATATTTACATAAGTTTCAATTGCATTATTTTTCCAAAGTAAAAATTTTGGCTTTATACCTGATTGATTTCTAAAGACAGCAATCTGTACTGTATTGAAACCCAAAGTGTATATCTTTCTAATCAATACATTGAAGAAAGATATTGGATGCAAAATCATATTTGGCATTCTTCTCCAAGTTGGAGGGATGTAGATATCACTGGCAACACCAATATGTCTAACATTGATATCCAATTGTTCATTTTTAGACTTCTTTTCTGATTTCTCACCACTCTGTAGCGCAATCCTAGAAGTAGACAACAAACATCTTTGACTTAAACTTGTCAAAGCAGGTTGAGTAGCAGCAAATTTAACAAACCTTGTTTGTAACATGATAGCAACGGAAATAACCTATGGGGAAGCCCTCTAAACACTAATCAGAACTGATAAGAACACTTTCGGGCACACTCACCTGATTCAAATCTTATTAACCTGGTGTATAGCCCAGTATAATTACTGTTTTAACCTTGGTCAAATAGAATCTTGTGAGCTTTGAAATAAATCCATTTTTATTGAATGTTAAAGATATCACCAAAATCACGTGATACCTTTAAAAAAATGATTAAGGCGAATTCTTTTGATGAAGTCCCTTTAAATATAAGAGAACTCTTTAAAAGAGGTATAGATTTAATGATACTTTTAGTCTAGATTGGTTTAACTACAGTGTAAATTGTGGTCACTTAAGAGGATATCTAACGTGTTGAAGGATTTTTGTTGATTTTGCTGGTAGTTAGGTATTTTTTGTTAGCAAAAAGTGGATATTATCTTTAAGAATTTGTTGCAAGATAATGAAACCGAGTTTCATTTCATTAAAGGAGAAAGATACAGAAAAGATCAAGTGGAGGAAAGGTCTTTCTAGTTATTTGCAGAGGGTTTATGGGTCTAGTTGGAGTCAATTTTACAATGAAAAGTTGGCAAAAGATTTCGATCACTTAAGAGACACTTCGAATAGTGATTTAGCTGCTGAATCCTTATTGGAACAAAACTGTAAGTATTATGCCTATTTGGAGCATTTATATCTTCGTAATGGAAATGCTAATATGAAGATAAATTCTAACTTTGTGTGGTATGAAGCTGGTTATAACACTGCATTGGGTTCTGAAAGTTTTACTCAGCATAGTATTATATTTGAAAAAGCGTGTACTCTGTTCAATATTGCAGTTTTATTAACTAAAGTAGCTGATGAGATTGTAAATGATGATTATAAAACCGCTGTTGCTGATCTTTCAAAGGCTGTAGGTTGCTTTGAATATATATCAGAGAATTTTTTGAATTCACCTTCTATCGATTTACAAGCTGATAATACAAAATTTCTAGCTTCATTATGCCATGCAGAAGCCCAAGAATTATTTTTATTGAAGTTGTTAAATGGTCCAGATCCAAAAAAACAGGCATCATTGATAAGTAAACTATCTATGGCTACCGCGAAACTTTATGAATCATGTCATAATCAAGTTAAAAATCCAGGATTAAAAGTAAAATCATACGGTTTACCATCATGGGCTACTGACATCAATTTTAAATACCATTTTTATGAGTCAGTAACAGCATACTATCATGCGATTGCATTGGAAAATCAACAAAAGTTTGGGGAAGCTATTGGGTTTGTGAATTTGGCCTACAACTGTGCAACATCAGCCATCCCATTTAGAGCCCATTTAAAGGACTCGTTTGATGTTGATACCTTCAGGACTACCGTTGATGAATACAGAACCCAATTAATGAGAGATAATGATTATATTTACCATGATATTATCGTGCAAAACGTTCAATTAGAAACTGTTAAATCAATGGATGCGATTAAGGTAGTATCTTGGGATAACCAGTTAGAACCATTCATGAAGGAGGTTGAAGAAAAGTGTGATGTTTTATTCAAGGGAATTGTTTCAATTGATGTTTATGAGAAGGAAAGTATATATTCAGAAGCAAAGGCTAATATTCTGAGGAGAGAAAATGAAGCTGCAGAAATGGCAGACTTATCATATACCTCATTCATAGAATTTACTAACTTGCCAAGTCTTTTGAACGATTTATCTAATAGTTACAAATCGGGATCTTTCCATAATAGAGATGAATCACAAGCTAACCTTATGAGACCGCAAATTGAGTCATGGGCCCAATTGGTTAAAAATAGTCCATATAAAAACATTGAGGAACAAATGAGTATTATTCTAAACAAGAGAAATGGGATTTTACAGCAATTACAGCATCTGCCAGAGTCTGAGAGGGAAAATGCGGTTAAATTAAAGAGCTCATTAATCGAAGCATCACAATCGGATGAGAAGATATTTGGTTTGATTAAACCATACGCAGAGGATATTGCCATCCTTTTAAATACAGACAAACTGTGGGCAGTATTCAATGGTTTTAATCAAAATACTGATACTACCGAGAGTTTGTTAGACATTGATGATACTGAGAATGAAAAGGTCATTCAAAAAATCAAGTATCTACAAGAATTGGCGGAGAAATTAAGATTATTAAAAGAGGAAAGAGGAAGAAACTTGGATGAATTAAAACAAAACATTAACGAGGATGATATTACTAGTCTAATTATTAAGAACAACAGTTTAAGTGAAAGCGAACTTAAGCGTCTATTTGATGCCGAATTAGAAAAGTTTGATCCTTTGAGCACCAGGATTGAGGCCACTATATTTAAACAATCATCGATTATTAATGAAATTAAGATTGAACTCGATAATATATTTAAGTTATCAGGTTTTCATGACAAAACCAGTAAAGAAAAGGAAATATCTGAAAAGAGAGGAAAATTTTTTGAAAGATTGAGAGACGCAATGTCGAATTTTTCTATCTTTACGACATCTATATCCAAAGGTCTTCAATTTTATGAATCATTACAGAAAATGGTTTCCCATTTACAAAACATTTCAAAATCCAGCACTAAACAAAATGTGTTTTCCTCGCCAACAATTGATTCACCACCACCATTGCAACCCAGACCTAGTGAATTAGTTAGTGGCATGAGAGACTTGAATATATCATCAAATGCAAATGCTCAACCAATGACAGTTCCTATTACTGCTCAAGCTCCAGTTTCGATGTCTATCCCAGTCCCTGCTCCAGCTTCGTCATATTCAAATGCACCTCCACCATACAACGTAACTAATCAGCATTCATCCTTGTCCCAAAGACCTGCTCCACAGATTCCAGTAAGTACTGCATCTCCAGCCGTACCATCAGGCTTAAATCAACCACCATTACCACCAAAGAATCCCGTTGCTGAAGTATCACCGGGAGTGATAATTGATGGCCAGGAAAGGAATGTCAGACAGAATCCAACTGCATTTTACAACAATCCATCTGTGTTTGATGAAAATATGTATTCTAAATTCAGTCGCTAGAATGGTTAGTAACTTTGGTTCGGAGTTGTTAATACGTCATGTTGGTATACATTATGTACTCAATAACAAGATTATAAATATATATATATGTATATATTGGTATATGAGAAATGAATATTTTGTATAGAATTCGAAATTGATTGATAAATCTCTAGTCTATATTTAACATTTTGCATTGAATGTGTATAGTTCCTATTGTCGGAAGTGTTATTGGTGAGCCAAAACGTAAAATAAAATAACACAAATAATATAAAAAATACAAAAAGAATAGCCAATTAAACAGAACAAACCAATTTAGAAATATATAATGCAACCACCAGTCAATTGAGAACAAATGACACTACTGTGATCTGTTCAATCATCAAACAATGTCTGCCTTGGCTTCCCTGCTGTCGTTAACTATGGTCACCTTCCATTGTTCTTAAATTTGACCTTTCCAAGCGATATTGAAAAAAAGTAAAGGCTTTTGATAAATTATCAAATGAAGAAACATAACCGAAACCAAATCGATTTAAAACATTGTTTATAAAGTATATATGTTCATCTATTGCTATTCAAGTGGTCAGATCTCCAATCAGTGATACTTCATTTGTCCATCTTTGGGTAGAAACCTGTTTTATTTCGGAAGTATATTCGTGGCTCAATAAATTTTGATTAGAGATGAGATCTGTAATTAAGGCCCTGTCCTTAGCTGCTGTTTTATTACCCTTTGTAACTGCTGTCACTACTACTAGTAGGGGTTCTGGTTCAGATGTGGAAGATGGTTCAAAGCCTTTACAATCCTTTATGATGGCAGTTTCAATGATTGGTATTTCAGAAATTGGTGATAAGACATTTTTGATTGCTGCTTTAATGGCCATGCGTCATCCAAGATGGTTAGTATTTTCATCTGCTGCCTCTTCGTTAGCTATCATGACTATATTATCTGGTATTGCTGGTCATACTTTTATTTCTTTGATCCCTGAAAGACTTACACATGTCTTAGCAGGTCTATTATTTTTGGTATTTGGTTACAAATTGATTCAAGAAGGTTTAGCTATGTCAAAAGACGCAGGTGTCGAAGAAGAATTAGCTGAAGTGGAAGAAGAATTGGCAGCCACCGACATGAACCAAGAATTAGATGACTTAGAAACAGCAGGTGCCCCAAATTCTAAAAATATTCATAAGAAAAATTCGGTGACTACAATTTCTGAAAGATTAACAAATTTGGCATCATTAGTATTCTCACCAATTTGGGTTCAAATCTTTGTTATGAACTTTTTGGCTGAATTTGGTGATCGTTCTCAAATTACTATCATAGCGATGGCTTCTGACACCAATTATTGGTACGTTATTTTTGGTGCTGTTGTAGGCCATTTATTATGTACCGGATTTGCTGTCATTGGTGGTAAAATATTAGCTACAAAGATTAGTATGAGAACTGTGACATTAGGTGGTGCTATCTCCTTCTTTGTATTTGGTTTCTTATACTTCCTAGAAGCTTACAAAATGTCCGAAGAATACTAATTTTGAAAAATTAGTATTAACTTTCAATATTTATCTTATTATGTTATCCCCACTACTGTTATGAACTCCTTTTTCAAATAGAGGACCAAAAAAAAACTATAATAAAACATTGACGATCTATACATATATGGTTAATTGAAACGAATCCCACAAGTCTATGATCGTTTCGTATTTATTTAACTGGATTATCGAACTTTTAATGTAACATGGGTTTATAGATATTTAATTTTATAGAAAATTTATATTGACATGTATTATTGTCGAAATCCAGCATAATGTTTCAAATTCCTAAATCATTATTTAATACATTAATTATCGGTATATACATATATAATATTACAAAAAGGGATTTTCCCCTTTAATCCGCTACTGAAGGATTGCTATTTTTAATGCGATTAGTTGTTGCCATTGTCATCAATAGATTCTTGTATCACCCTCCTTCTTAAGATTCGTTGCAATGCTGAATCAGTTTTCCCCTGAAGGAAATCTAAATCATCCTTCAATTTCAAGTTTAGATCCATTATTCCTTCAGGTACAGCATTTTGAAGTTCCTCTTGACTAGTATCACCGCCACATTCTAAAGATTCTTCATCATCTCTCTCTACTTGTCCCGTTTTCACAATTGTCTCTTCATCATTATTGTCATTATGTTTAGCTTGCTCTTCATCAGGTATCTCATTCTTTAGCCCTCGCAGTTTAGCTTCTGTATTTTCCTTATCTAACAGAATATTGTCAGACCTAAGTTTCTTTGAACCCTCGAGTTCTGAACCCACTTCATCACCATCAGCACTGCCACGTCGTTTATTCTTTAATTCCTCTAATCTATTGCGACGTTTTTCAATGGCATTTCTAACTGAATTATCCATATTAACCTTAATCGTATATTCACTTCAACTCGAAATTATAAAACCAACAGTACCCAAATCTTGGCATTCCAAACATTAACAACTGGTTCAAACAAACTTATATCAAAATTAACCAAAATAGTACCTGTCAGGTAAGATGTGAGATGAGCTCATCGGTCTCTCTCTTCCTTGATTGAAGCTTCATCTTGATGAATATTTCATTCTTGTTCATATGATTAGAATCAATTTGACACTTTTCCAAGTGACTTTACAACCTGTACACCTAGAATGACACCCGTACATTATCCAAAAATCATATCATTTCAGAAATATCATGTGACCTACAAATTTCAGAAAAAGTTTTCATCTCGGCGTAATTTTTAAGAAAAGGTAAGAATCAAATCCGATGGTAAGAAGCGAGAGAGCTTTGGATCATCAAACAAAAAATGAAGATTAGTGAACAAATTTGTAAAATTGTTCAATTGCAATTGAAACTTTTCGTCCCAATCTATATTTTATTTTTAATGAAACTCATATAAAAAAGAACTATATCAATACCATCGTTTGATTAGCAATTGTATACCTTTTATTAATCAATTTTGAAGTAAAACTAAGGATCAACAATCTAGAATTTGTCACACTAATTAACAATGCCAAGTATGTTATAATTATTAATTTTTCAAAGTATATATATATAAATTGGTATATTTATTATCAAATCAAATTGGAAATTCTCATTACGATTATCTCCAATGAGGTTCGGGTCCTCCTTTTCATTCTTCATTAAAGAGCAACTTCATTTCAAATTATTTATGATATTGTTGAAATTACTATATGCATTTGCACTGAACTCCCGACACTACAGGTAAATGTTGTAATTTCACTTTCTCTAGTTTATTAAATATGAGCTAGAGACGTATCATGTTGAAAATTTTTGATATATACCTATTGAATGGAATGTACAATTCTGATCTAACTTATTTATAAGTGATAAGTGTTGCACGTCCCTTTTAAATTTCAATAGTACGAAGTTGACCTATCTCTTAAAGTTGAATGTCTGTTTTGGACCTTTGTAACCTCTTGATATCAATTAGCCAAATAGTGTAATTTAATGCATTTGACTAACATAAATTAATCATCACACTTTTATAACAGGAGCCCCAAGAACTTACTCTAAGACTTACTCTACCCCAAAGAGACCATACGAATCTTCTCGTTTGGACGCTGAATTGAAATTGGCTGGTGAATTCGGTTTGAAGAACAAGAGAGAAATCTACAGAATTTCTTTCCAATTGTCTAAGATTCGTCGTGCTGCCAGAGACTTATTGACCAGAGACGAAAAAGACCCAAAGAGATTATTCGAAGGTAATGCTTTGATCAGAAGATTGACCAGAGTCGGTGTCTTATCTGAAGACAAGAGAAAATTAGATTATGTCTTGGCTTTGAAGGTTGAAGATTTCTTGGAAAGAAGATTGCAAACCCAAGTCTACAAGTTGGGTTTGGCCAAGTCTGTCCACCACGCTAGAGTCTTGATTTCCCAAAGACACATTGCTGTTGGTAAGCAAATCGTCACCATCCCATCTTTCATGGTCAGATTAGACTCTGAAAAGCACATTGACTTTGCTACTACTTCTCCATTCGGTGGTGCTAGACCAGGTAGAGTTGCCAGAAAGAACACCGGTAAGGGTTCTGAAGGTGCTGAAGAAGCCGCTGAAGACGAAGAATAAATATAGTCAATATATCAATTACTATATCAATTCAATCCAATTCAACCCATTAAAAAGCATTTTGTAATCATATAAAGTTTCATGTATACTAAAAAATTTGTAAAAAAATTATAAAATTTACGTATTATTAATTTTATATGGTATTATTCAATTGAAGATCAGAAGCTTGACTCACACTCCAACTTCATTCACTTGAACCATCATCCCATTGTAACATTACCTACAAGATCAATGCGAGACGTTTCGTAGAATATACAACATATTTCATAGTTAAAAGGGCAAGTGACTGTACACCCATACATTATCAATCAATTACAACCCGTACATCATCGTAGTTTTGATATTTGGAAGGGAACTTGTCCTCATGTGCGCTTCTCTTGTAAAAACAAAAAAATTGACCAGTCCGTCAAGAAACTATCTGTTTGGCTAAGATTAGATATTTATTTTTGCGTCATCGCGTCTGACAAATTCGATGTTTTCTTGTGAGTTTCTTAACGGTTCCTAGTAGGGAGGACACAAACCAGACTGATTTCTATTCATTCACATCGGTAGGAATCCTGATATATCCCATTTACAACTAGTGGGTGAAGCTACCATCACCACCAGAACTCTTCTAATTGTCTAGCGACTACTTTCTTATATTCTTCTCTACAGGAAGCGATTCTTCTCTAACGCTAGCACCATCCCCCCACTAGCCAGCACCATCGTTCCAGAAGGACTCCTTCTAGCACTTAGACAGGAAATGTTTTTGGAAAAAGTTTCAACTCTGAAATTTTCGGTTTAATTTTTCACTTTGTAGGTAGCATAGCAAAATAGTGAAAGTTTCACCATATACTACCATACTGAATAGTAATAGTTGTAGAGTTGATGAGATAGAGAGTAGAGGTAATTGGAGGTTATTGTTGATGTTTTAGATAGTTTCGATGAAGGTTCTGTAGCTAATGTAGTAGTTCCATTCATTGATTGAATGTTTGATATTGTAGTAATTGATGATTGATTGAGCTGCCGGCTACAGTAAATTCATATCGTTGTCATCACCTTCACCATCATTGATAGTAAGAAGTGTAATACCTAGCTATTAAAAAAGTTGGTCGTCTAGAAGACATAGTTCTGACATTTTACTCTTTTTAAAAAGACCAGACACAAGTACAACAATCAAAAATGGGTAAATCGTATGTGTGAGATATAGATAAATTTAAAAGATGTGGAATCATGAACCATCAGCAGAAGACTATTAGAAACATGAGGAATTGAAGCAAAAGGAATGTAATATGCTTTTGATAGGAATGCATTAATCGTGTTAATGGAAATTAAAAATTAAAAATATAAATTAGCCTTGTTCTAGTGAGAATTGATCGATATTATAAGATGATAAGTTATAGCCAAATTTGATTTCGAACAGTTAGGTACATTATAACTATATTATTGAGATTAATGATATACTTCTTTTTGGAATACAATCGAATGAGAAACCAGAGATTCGTATCTTTTATGGATGCAGCTTAAATGTTCAAACTACATATTATTTAAACATGATGATTAAGAGTTACAGACAGATTCCTTTGCTGACAGGACCTTTTGATTCTCTGTAGTAATATGATTACAGTTTTTTGCTAGATGCGATGAGACACAACAAGTCTTTACAATAAGTTTACTATTTTATATAGAAATGAAGCAATTTTACTAACAAATTATTATGTTAATTACTCGTAAATTAACTGAATTTAATCTTTAATACAGTCACGGTTACAGATCTCGTACTCGTTACATGTTCCAACGTGACTTCAGAAAGCATGGTGCTATCGCCTTGTCTACTTACATGAAGGTCTACAAGGTTGGTGACATTGTCGACATCAAGGCTAATGGTTCTATCCAAAAGGGTATGCCACACAAGTTCTACCAAGGTAAGACTGGTGTCGTCTACAACGTCACCAAATCTTCCGTTGGTGTCATTGTCAACAAGATGGTCGGTAACAGATACCTTGAAAAGAGATTGAACTTGAGAGTTGAACACATCAAGCACTCTAAGTGTAGACAAGAATTCTTGGAAAGAGTCAAGTCTAACGCTGCTAAGAAGGCTGAAGCTAAGGCTCAAGGTGTTGCTGTCCAATTGAAGAGACAACCAGCTCAACCAAGAGAAGCTCGTGTTGTTTCCACCGAAGGTAACGTCCCACAAACTTTGGCTCCAGTTCCATACGAAACTTTCATCTAATCTATTTCATTTCATTTCAATTTTATGTTGTGGATAAGAAGATGGTGTTTTTTTTATATGGTCTCTCGGGAGTTTTACTCTAATATTTGTGTTTAACATTATATATAATCGTGTGTCTAATAAATAAACATCTAGGCATCTGTATTAGTTTAAACGAATAATTCATTATTAAGTACCTAAATATACATATATACTTCTCCAGCTGCTGATCAGGAACAATCATATATGCTTTCCCTTCCATGGTCAACTGACCAAACCTGAAATTATCACCTCTGGCCAGCGTCATCGCAGTTAAGCAGCAGTGAAAAAAAAATTGTGATAAAAGTTGAAATATTTCAGTATTGACATAAGAACTGATTAAAGGTTTAGAGTTAGTCCTTGAAGGTGTTTACAGGTCAAGAAGACCAGACTAATTGGGATACAGTTAATCTTTGGATAGTGGAGAGGTTCTTTTAGTGGTGTTTTAGGTTGCCTTTCGTTGATTCAATTCATTTTCTTAGGATTTTACGCTGAAGAAAAAAGCAGTGCAATTCATATAAAGTTAAACAGTTATCAATACTTATACAACATCCAGGAACGTAACGTCATTAACAGATTAGTGACGGGTAGATCTCAATCTTTTATTTTTATTTCATTTCATTTTAATTTGGTGGGATTGAAAGCCTATAAAACGTTATTCTTCATATAGTCCAATGCCTAAGAAATCACTCGAAGATCTAGGTGAGTCTGCAATTGAATCAGTACCCTACTTGGCTAGTGATGAGAAGGGTTCTAATTATAGAGAAGCCAGTCCATTGGAGGCAGATAATGGGAAAGGTAAGATCGAGAAGCATACTGTGAAGCCATGGGTTCATTTTGTTGCTGGTGGTATCGGTGGTATGGCTGGGGCTGTTGTCACTTGTCCATTCGATTTGGTTAAAACAAGACTACAAAGTGATGTATATCGTTCAGTTTATAAGTCAAATGTTACTACCACTGCAACGACTAATGGATTAAAAGTATTGCAATTGACTAAAAATGCTGCTGTTCATTTTAAGGAAACTTTTGGAATCATTGGCAATGTCTACAGACAAGAAGGTTTCAGAAGTTTATTTAAAGGTCTAGGTCCAAATTTGGTAGGTGTGATTCCCGCTAGAAGTATCAATTTCTTCACTTATGGTACAACAAAGGATATATATTCTAGGGTATTCAACAACAACCAGGAAGCGCCTTGGATCCATTTAATGGCAGCTGCCACTGCAGGGTGGGCAACGGCTACTGCAACAAACCCAATTTGGTTGATTAAAACTAGGTTACAATTAGATAAAGCGGGAACTACTAGAAAATATAAAAACTCCTATGACTGTCTGAAAAGTGTCGTCCGCAATGAAGGTGTCACTGCATTATACAAAGGTCTAAGCGCCTCTTACTTGGGTTCTATCGAAGGTATACTTCAATGGCTGTTGTACGAACAGATGAAGCATATGATTCATATGAGGTCAGTGGAAAGATTTGGTAATTTGAATGAAGGCCAGAAATCTACTCAAGACAAGATCAAAGAATGGTGCCAAAGATCTGGTAGTGCCGGTTTAGCCAAATTCGTGGCCAGTATATTAACTTACCCACATGAAGTCGTCAGAACTCGTTTAAGACAGACACCTACAGAGAATGGTAAATTGAAATATTCTGGGCTAATTCAAACATTCAGAGTTATCTTGAAGGAGGAAGGGTTTGCATCCATGTACAGTGGTTTAACCCCACATCTAATGAGAACCGTTCCAAATAGTATAATTATGTTTGGTACTTGGGAATTAGTGATTAAGTTACTGTCATAAGTCTAGTACCCAAAAATAAAGAAATGAAATAGTCTCTCGATGTTACGAATTAACTAAACGAAATAGCAAGGAAAGAATTAATTAAGATGCACAACATTTTGTTATTTTTTTCTATGAAACTCCTAAAAATATATATGTAATGATATACACTAGTTAAACTTGTAAATATGCATTAATGAACGATAAATATCAGTTGATGTTAGACCATAATAACATCTTCTTCATTTTTAGTTGATGAATTTTCTTCCTTTTTTTTAAACCCTTCACCTTTATAAGTAAAACCAAGTATCGAATTGATATCGAACGGTTGCTTTGGTTTAAAATAGTTAGTTGGTCTTACAGGAACATTATTCTCATCAATGTTGTAATACAAATTTTTAAAATCATACTTTTCAAGTTCTCCAACTAACTTAGTTAATGCCCATTTGGTTGCCTCTCTATCCTCCTTTATCGAATCTTCAACTTGTTGCTCTGACAAAATATTCAAATCTAATCCAGAGACATCTTTAGAAAATGCAAGCCAGTCATCTACTTCTGGTATATTTTTTTTCCTAAGTAATGTAGTCAATAAACCTTCATGAGAAGTTGTTGGGAAGCTTGGCAATGGATAAACCACTGTGGAATCTAAAGTATCTTGGAAATGCTGAAGCGTTGAAGTAACTGACATCAACTGAGACAAAGTCACATTCAACTGGGATTGCAAAGTATACCACTGGGGAACCGTGGCCCTGGCCAATTCATCTCTTATCCTCTTTAATGAATGTGTTAACTGTGCAAGACGCATTCTAACTGCATCTAAAGCTTGAGCGGGCACCCCATTAAAGTTTGGCTTTATCTCATCTTGTAAGGAAACTCCTGAGGAAACATTTTCTATACCATCATCTGCATGAGACATCACTGATTGCTATATTTTATCACTAATCTGACCCTTTACGTTGCCTTTAACCTCTGCAAACATCAATAAAACTTCATTATCATTCCTTTTAAAGTATGGCTATCTGTTTAAAATATTTCATATTTGATATCGCTTTACATATTAAGAGTTAAGTATGAAAAAATGGCGTATTGGCAATAACCATTGACCAACATAGATGGGATGGGATGAACTTGTTAACAGACAATGGTTTCTATGTTCACCTGGTTGCTCTTGTCATCTTCGATTGGAGTAGCAGTTATTAGTATATATATATAAAGCTTATTTCATTGGTAATATATATGTATATGAAGTATTTAATATTAACTTAAAATAATTGATGTAAATTGGAATATCAAAAAAATGTACTTGGAGTTGAGGATTATTCTTGTTGTGGTGTCGTTTTTCATTGACAAACAAAAAAAATAAGGGCTATCTTGATTTGGAATTCATGCTTAATTCAACAAGGAATTGAACGGGGATCAAAGAATACCATTTATTTATTTAGCCTTAGCAAATAGTTGTTCAACTTCAGTTAAAGATTGTTGCAATACTTTGTCTTGGAACTTTGGATTAGCTAATTCAGCTTGGACTTTAGCGATAACAGATTCAGCGATTTGTCTTTGTTGTAATTTACGAATGGAAGCTTCGTATCTAACCCAAGAATCCAATACAGACTTAGCTTCAGTGGCTAAATCGACTTTTTGTTGCAATTCAAAAGCTTTGGCTTCTAATTCGACAGTTTCCTTTGAAACGTCGAATAGGACTTTTGTAGTTTCAGTGACGTTCTTCAATTCAGAAACGGATTCGATTCTTTCCTTAACGGCATCTACATGTTTAGTTCTAGAGGTATTTAAAATTTCAGAAACTTTCTTAACTCTTGAATCAGCAAAATCTTTATAAGCTGGTGCCAATAATTTGGCAATTAAAGTGGTGAAACCTAAGAAAGTACAAACTAAAATGGTTTCATCGTTGACAACATATAATTCGTTAGAGATGGCATAGACAGCAGCGGCAGCTGATGTAGCCAAAATACCAGTCTTCGACAGAATACTGTTACCAGGTAAAGCATTGATTATAGAAGTAGCTTTATCCTTTGGTTCTTGAGGAGCAGGTGTAGAATAGAAACGAGCACCAATTGCAGCTTGACGAGCACCTACAGCTAGCATAGGTCTAACAGAAGACTTCAAGGCCACAGAACGAAGACTCAACATTTGTATTTATATGAATCGATTGGAATTAACTTGTCAAACCTCTCTATTAAAAATCACCAAAATAAAAAAAAAAAAATTTATCAAAAACTTTTCTTTCTTCTATATCTTTGTTTTCTCTAATTCAAACTAGGAAAGGTAACCAAATATCTTGATATAGCAATTGAGCTGGGAAATAATGTTTCGAAACCAACAGTTACACAGATGGATCTTGTAAATTATCCAATCTTTAATCAAAAGTTCCTTGTTTCTTTAAGCAAAATATCATCCAAATCTCGTTTTCTTCTAAAACTTTAGCTGAAAATGACCCCCGAGCCATTTCAAATTGATTGGCCTGAGGTCACGTGGGATATTATGGACAAGTCATGTGATCATAGTGTCAGTTGGTTTGCGGGTGGTTCATTTGCAATTGATTATTATTAACATTATGATCTATGCACGTATATACCCATGTCTATATATCTATATCTATATCTGTATCTATTCCAGGTGGAGAATTTCCCTTTTTATTGTTTTCCTTTGCATTACAATATATAATTTATTCTAATTCTACAAGGTTATGAGCAGGTTTCCAAATTTGAATGGAGTTATCCTTCGACACACTACACATTAGCCATGGATCGTGCATATTCCAAGATATGTCGTTGACACCAAGCATGTGTCCACCATGTATAAACACAGGTTTGTCTGATCCAGCATCCCATAATTTCACCAGACCATCGTCTTGACCTGCCGATGCTAATACTGTAGATAAATTCGGATTCCATTCGATCGTAGATATAGAAGATCCGTGATCAAGAATGTTTATTGGCGTCTCTTTCTTTCTAATATCCCATAGACATATATTACCTATTGAATCACCGGATGCTAACAATAGACTATTTCTTGGATTAAATCTACAAGCATTGATACCACCTTTATGGACACTGGTAGATATGTCGATGATATTAGATTCATCTCTGGTATCGAATAGTGACAATCTATTGTCTTCACTACAAGCAGCAAATAACGAGTTGTGTTCTGGCATCCACACGGCATCGTTGCACCCAGATTCATCTAATTTGTAATTATATTCAGGAGCCTTTATCACTGGATCTGATCTTTTGTACTTAGTAATATCCCAAGCCTTTACATGACCGTCTGAATATGCAACGACCAGATGTCCTTCCTTCTGATGATTCCAATCTATAGTCAATGCCTCATTTTCGCCATTCAACGATTGCGAATTGTTATTGACAGCAAGCTTTGCTTGATAAGATTGCGTAAAGCCTGATTGTCGACTGTGCATTGCTGTCCCATGTTTTGTTCTATCAAATATATAAACGGACCCATCAGATGAAGCTGCTGCTATTAGGTCTGGATTTTGCGGCAAGTATCTTGCTCTATTACAATCACCATTTGGAAATCTAATTACCAATTCCGTAGTTAAATTCTTTGGAGGTAACTTTATATTACTATTATCTGGCTTAAACTCCATTTCATCCAAATCAAAGTTATTCAAAGATGCCCAACTTAGATGCTTCAGCGTAGAGATCCTTGTAATATATAAAGATTCATCTTCCGGTACTAATGATGAAGTGAAAGATGAAAGTAATATTCTATGACTATCATTCTTGGTATTAACATCTGGAAAAAATTGACATGTCAACGAGGGCCATTTATTGGAATTGGTATTTAAATATTCATACAACAGTTTTGTATTCTTCTTCCAAGTAGTATATCTATCTTGTCTCTCCTTGGGAATCGCAGATGACTGCTCAAACGGTTGTTCATCCATAATAACTTCAATCATCAGAAATAAAAAGGTTCAGCACTTTCAAAGACAGAATTGTTCAACGAAGACCAATTTTACAACTTCTATTCAATCTGAGTACACTGATTGAACCTCTAAACTGGCTTAAAACTTCTCTTTATCATATAATTCCTTATAATTCGGCTTAAATCAATTATATATCAAATTAAATAAAATTAATTCTTTACGCGTAGCGTGTCACACATTGAAATATATCACATACTAAAGGAATATATGATAGATGATGGGTTAAGTAATCACATAAGATTGTTATTTACAGGGTAAAGGGTATCATTAAACAAGACAATGGTCGACTGGCTATCAGATGATTCGGATTATTTCAACGTTTTACCAATTTTAATTGATTACATCAAGTCAAGTTCAATTAATTTCCTAATTTTATAATAAAGCATTAAAAACTATAATTCATTTAAGTACATAATTGCGTAAACATATAGAAATTATAAAACAATATTTTATCTTGTTATTTGAACTTCTTACATCCATTGTTTGAATTGGTTGATCAAAGCGTTGGTGGATGGGTCATGGTTAGCAACAGCAGAAGTGTCTTGCAATTCATTGACAATGACCTTGGCCAAAACCTTACCTAATTCAACACCCCATTGGTCGAATGAGTTGATGTTCCAGATAGCACCTTCAGTGAAGGTCAAGAATTCGTAGTAAGCAATCAAAGCACCTAAAGTAGCTGGAGTGATCTTTTGAGCCAAGATAGAAGTGGTTGGTCTGTTACCGGAGAAGACCTTGTGTGGGACCAAACCACCCTTAGCACCTTCAGCTTCAACCTTAGCAGCATCCTTACCGACTAATAAAGCTTCAGCTTGAGCAAAGTAGTTGGAAGCCAACATCTTTTGGTGCTTCTTGTCATCAATTGGGTTGTGAGATTGAGCGGCCATGATGAAATCAGTTGGAATTAACTTGGTACCTTGGTGAACCAATTGGAAGAAAGAGTGTTGAGCGTTAGTACATGGTTCACCGAATAAGATGGAACCAGTGGAGTAGTTAGCAAAGACGTTACCTCTGGTGACAGATTTACCGTTGGATTCCATGGACAATTGTTGCAAGTAAGCTGGGAATCTGTGTAAGTATTGATCGTATGGAGCAACCAAGTGAGTTTGAGCACCGTGGAAGTTGTTGTACCAGACAGATAACAAACCACCTAACAATGGGATGTTTTGTTCCAATGGAGTGTCAACAAAGTGTCTGTCGACAGCTTCAGCACCCTTTAAGAAATCATCAAAGTTGTCGTAACCAATGTATAGAGCAACGGACAAACCGATGGCAGACCAGACAGAGTAACGACCACCGACCCAACTTTCGAAACCGAACATGTTCTTGGTGTCAATACCAAACTTGGCAACTTCTTCTTTGTTGGTGGACAAAGCAGCGAAATGCTTAGCAATGTGAGCTGGGTTGTTACCGGTCTTGGACAAGAACCAGTTCTTAGCAGAAGTAGCGTTGGTGATGGTTTCAGCAGTGGTGAAGGTCTTAGAAGCAACCAAGAACAAGGTAGTTTCTGGGTTCAATGGCTTCAAAGTTTCAGCTAAATGAGTACCATCGATGTTGGAAACGAAGTGGACGTCCAAGACACCAGAGTAGTGTTTCAAAGCTTCAGTGACCATAACTGGACCTAAATCGGAACCACCGATACCGATGTTAACAACATCGGTGATCTTCTTACCAGTGTAACCGGTCCACTTACCAGAACGGACTTCTTCAGAGAATTCCTTCATGTGAGCCAAGACAGCATCAACTTCTGGAGCGACATTAACACCATCGACCTTCATAACTCTGTTAGCTCTGTTTCTCAAAGCAACATGGTAGACAGCTCTGTCTTCAGTGAAGTTGATGTGGTCACCAGCAAACATTTCATCTCTCAAACCAGCAACGTTAGCTTCCTTGGCCAATTCGATCAAAGCTTGCATAATTTCATCGTTAACCAAGTTCTTGGAGAAATCGAATAAGATTTTAGAACCATCGTAGTTGGTGAAAGTGTGACTGTACTTTTCGTAACGCTTAGCATCACTGTCGAATTCACTCTTGACGTTCAAGGTCTTACCTTGAGCATCGTATAATTTTTGCAATTTAGTCCAAGCTGGCAATTCAGAAGCCAATTTGAAGTTGGAAAAAGTGTTTTCAGAAGCCATTTTTGTTGATTGATAAGTTGTTAGTTAGGTTGTATAAACTACCACTCTCAAAGTGTTCTATCTAGAAATCCAAGCAAGAACTATAGCAAGAAATAAGACTACCTTAAAAAAAATATAGTAGAGAAAAGAATAATTGTAGGAAAAGGACAATTGATCTATACAATAAAACACAATGGTAGTTTGTAGACGTAAATATACTGAAATTCACTTTAACTTATATATAAAAATTAACAAGAGATAAATAACACCAACTTTTCAACTAACAATCATTTTCAAGGCATACATGTAAGGAGAACTAAAACTGTTTTACAACGAAAAAACTCTCAGGGGGTGGGAGGGATGTGTTATAACCCGTGAGGATATCAAACAACCAAATAAATAAATAAAATTGAACTCAATTCTTTTACTAGAATAATCCAAGATTTATTCAATTTGAATATTATCCATTGCTTGTAGAAAACTAACTAACCATCTGACAACTAATTCTTAAAGCAAAGAGAAGACGACAACTACGACGACGGCGAGGATAACAGCAACGATAACGACCACTGACTTGACAGGTAAAAAATACAAGAGACTTTGTCAATTGCTACACGAAATATAATCACTACTTGTATATGATATTAATAAACAATTAACACACCCTTGTATTCATTCAGTAGCAGAATATAGGTAGTTGGTCAAGGCCAATTCTTGCCAATTGTATAACATCAACTAAATAATTATGGTGTGGAAGAATAAACAAGTGCTTAAAATTCAATTAAGGTAGGCAAGAAGGCAGTAAGGTTAACTATACTATACTCGTAGTCGTTCGTTTCATTGATTAGAATTTCGAATTCGAAATCATTTTTTTAAAGTATCCAAATCCATGTGTGTATGTATGTATGTATGTATCTCATTGATCGTATGCATCAAGAAGAGAGTCGACTCGACTTGGCTTGGTTCGGATTGAATTGAAGTGAATTGAATCCAATTGGAAGAGAAAACGTAATACGCAGGAAGCATACTGGTGCATCGTATTTATCACAAGTCCTACGTAAAAGAAACCTTTTTAAATCGGTTTTCGAAACAAGATGTTGAGACAAAATAACGTAACATGAGAAGCATAAAACAATAGGTTTTGCTATTTGCATGACACTTCTAGTAGAAGCACACATCTCTTACCACTTTTTAATGCGAAGCAATATGTGTTAACATGTTATTTTTAAACCAAATGTAGGTAGTTTTAAAGGTATTATACCCTTGTTTTCTCTATACAGACCATTTTATCAAGCCATTATACAGCAAATTACATCAACAATTGCTGGTACCACTCCCTTTAGAATTACCATTACTGAATACAGTATAGCATAACTTAGAGAGAGGTATATTTTCGTAGTGTAGCAAGCGTAGGTAGGACTTTTGGGATTCTTTGCCTGTGCTCTGCCTAGCGTGCAGACAGAGCACAGGCTCGCTTCCTTGTAAGGGCTATCAGTCCAGAAGGGCACAGGGCACCAGAAAGTGTTTCCGGTAGGCAGACATGTAGGCAGAGAAGTTTGCGAAAGACCGCAAAATGAAGGCTGTTAGGGTTAATAATCAGCAAATAACAATATTTACCAGTTGGTTAAACCTAAGCTTTGTTTTACACACAAGAAGTTGTTGGGTAAGAAGTGTATGCTATATTCCCTATTGCACATGAACCAGTAGTGAAAGTATCCTGCTTGGGTCTTGCAATTGTTTTAATTATATTCTAATGCTTAAAAGAGAGATACAGAGATAATTTCTTTTCGACAGCGTTGAAGTGAAGTGTTGGTTCCAAAATGGGAAAAAAGGGAAACCAATAATAGTATTGATAATGGAACAATAGGCTAAAAATATCAACTCTTTTGCATTGCATACTGAAAGTTTGATTAAAAGTTACAATCCAAGCTGTGTATGAAAGTGATGAATCCTGGTTCTAATTGTCAGTTGATTCTTAGCAATTGAACCGAAAGAGCATGGGGAAATGTTGAAAATTGTATTCTGTGAGAGTGCATTCTAAACATTTATGGTAGGAGGTCTTGATTTGGGGCAAGGGGGGGGGGAGAGGTTTAAGAAATCTTGAATGAGTTATAAATTTGCTTTATGTATCTGTGTGTATCGTCCTGCCATCTAGGGGGGAAGGAAGGGGAAAAGGGATGGGGGAGGATTGATGGGTGAGTGAATGATAAGGAGCGTTCGTATGGAGCCCAATCTTAATCTCACCCGTGTACTCATCCCTTACAAATCTGAACTACACATGAATATTTTAGCTAGAAAGAAATATCAAGGTAGATAGATTGAAAAATAGATATGTAGTGTACTCCATGACATGCCGGTACCAAGTTCCAAATCTCATTGAGATAGGGATCCATATTAAAAATATGTTGTTTTAGAGAATCGAGAATCTTTCTTAGAGAGCCATCCCGTCCTTATAATATGGCAATTGTAAGAGATTGGTTTAAATTACAGACAAACGTTTGTTCATTATCGCCTTCAAAAACGTGGCTAGGTCCTAGGAAGCTAATTCTCAAACTTGATATAATTGAAAACAGCTCGTCAATACACAACGACAGTTTATATTGCAGTATTATATATCTATTTAACTAATTGATCGAATGATCTCTTGATATAGTGTCGCCAATAATACGAACAGGACTTTTATATGGTATCAGAGTTTCATAATTACCATTCCAATGATAAGTCACGTGCTGAGATTTTGTTCACATACAATATTATAACACCGCAACATACTTTTAAGCTAGTCGTATTAAACTACTTTCTTGTAGGTTAGTTCTTTCCAGCTTCCACTAGTTAGTAAGCTTCAAGTCCAACTTCCTGTATTTCAACCTCATAGTCGAGAAGAACATAAAATGACAATATTTTTCAATTGAAAACATGAAGGTTCAAAACACAATTCATACACCTTTTTAACAGCCTTTACTACACTTGTGAATGACGTATTGAATCCAATTGCGATATATTAGTGACACTAACTTTACCGCTAGATAAACTTCAAATATCGTAATGAATTGCCCAAATCTTGGATGTTAATGATGGAGAAAAAATCACCACATACTCGATACGATCCCAATCATGCCCTCAAATCTTTAATGATATTAACCATTTCCTGAATATATTTATCTTCTTCAAAAATACCCATTTCTTCATTATTTCCAGAACTATACTCACTAAACTTGTTATTGTTTCCAGAGTTAGTGTTAGTATGCGATACAACATTACCGCTAGCCAAATCTTCAGTTTTATCAGTAGCTGTTTTAGTTAGTTTGACACTATCTCTATCCTTTGTTCTGGTTCTGCTAATCAATTTACTTATTGTGTCCTTATATGTATTGATTGAACTCATCGGTGAAATCGCCATTTCTTCTACAGTACGATCGATATCTTTAGTTTGTTGAACATTAGCTTCCCGCCTTTGCTTTTCTTCAAGTTTTGTATTTCTTTCTCTCATGGTCTGTAGTAATTTTATATGAGATTCCCTTATTTTTTGTAACTGACCTTCTAATTGGGGTGAAAATCCATCGAAAAAATTGGTCTCTTCTGCTATTCTTTTAACATCATCAAGAGCATCGATTTCAGTCCATAGATTATCTTGTTCATCAACAGTTGGCTTTGTTTCTAGCCTTGTACCTGTATTTCGTCTAGAGTTCACATTACTTGCTTCAACTTTACTATTAATGGCTTCATCATTAGGCACTGTTCTCGCAGTCTTTCTCGGATGAGTATGGTCTGCCAAGGATTCATCTAGTTCTTTATAAAAATTTGAATTTGAATTTGTATTTGTATTTATATTAGAAACACTATCATCAATCGGCGATAAATGTGAAATAGAATCAAAATTCTCCATTTTTGTTCTAAAAATCAATATCCTATATTTTCTAAATGTAAAAGCTTGTTCTTAAAATAAAATCTTCTTCAGTATCCCTATAAAAAATGTTATATACTATAATAACCATAAATTAAGGAGATCTAGTCCACTAGAGATCAAAACTCATACTAAGCTTACCTTTATCGTGTTTCTAATGTTAATATTAATTGAGATGACCTTCATCTTAAATGTTGAAAAAAGATGTAAATATCCTTTTTGACAATACAAGTCACGTGGTGAATAGAAACAAATATACATTCCTAAAAATATATATAAATATATGCAAAATTATATTTGGTGTAGGTTAATAATACAAAGTCTCATTGAATTGGTAGACATCTATGGCATGAAGATTCAATTTATTAGGTTACGACGGACGTCATTTATTTTCTCTTTTATTTTTTCATAGTTCTGTGTAAGGTCCACCAGCGAAGACTAAATTACTCCTGGTGAATTTAACGTTAAAAATTGGTGTTTTCTTTGAGTAAAAACTGGCAACTAGATCGTTTGTTGGGATAATTGTATCTCTTGTGCCGTAGTCCTTTGTATCGTTAAATACAGCAGGTAATGTATTTCCAAAATATCCGACTATCGATTGACTAAAATCACTTTCTGTATCATTGTTTATTGAGCTTTCATTGTTACTTTTGTACATATCCCACACACGTACCGAGTTATCCGTACCGCCACTTATGATAACAGTACCCTCTTGACTAAAGACAATTGAATTGACAGCGTTTCTTCCGTGGCCACGCATTTGTTTCAATCTTTTACCTGATCCAATATCCCAAACGTTAATCAAACCATCTTCACTACCGGATGCAAGCCACCTACCATCAGGTGAAACACCTAATGAGACAACTGGTGCGGTATGACCAAGGAATAGACGAACAGTTTCACCGGTGGAAACATCCCACATTCTACAGGTTTTATCACTGGAACCGGTGAAGACGTAACAACCATTTGGATGGAATGTGACACAATCAACGTCACTTAAATGACCAGCAAATATTCTTAACGAATAAATATGATCACAAGACCACAAACGGGCAGTTTGATCATGAGAAGCAGTGGCAAAATAATGGCCCATTGGTGAAAATGCAACATCCCATACAGGATGATTATGACCTTTATAACTGACTAATGTACTTTGTGTATCCATTGCCCATAATCTGACGGTTTTATCCTCAGAACCAGATATCAATAATTTATTGTCTGGACTGAAACTAGTCGAATAAACTGCTCCGCTATGTCCAACCAATTTAGTATTAGTATTAACATGTTCTTGATGCTTCTTTTTGCTGTGTAAATTGTTATCTGCGGTATTCTTTTTAGTAAAATGGGTATTGTTAGTTGATGTTAAAGTGTCCAATGACGAACCATCTAATGACCAAATTTTTATATAACTATCTTGGAAACCAGCTGCTGCAAGTCTACAATCATCACTAAAATCTAATGATAACATTTCTCTGTTTGTATTGTGGAACGTATACATACATACACTTGGCAGTTCTGAACGTAGATTTGAAAGATCTACACACTCTCTAGTTTCTTTAACTTTTTGGATTTCCAGTTTCAAGTTTAATGCATTCTTTGGTGGCAGAGGTAGAGAATCAACCAGTGGAGGTTCTAAAATTGATTTATTTACTTTTGAGACTAGGCTATCATCATCAAATTTTTTTCCAGATTTTTTCTCATCGTCATTACTTTGTTTATCACTACTCACAGTTCCTTGTTTGAAATCACTAGATTTATCATTTGTAGCTATCAAATTTATCTTCCTGAATTGCTGTAGTAACGATTTCCTATTCTGGATATAGCTTTGGATTAAGGATGGATCTTTTGCCAGTTGCTGTTTCTCTTTTTCATCCATAATTCTTAGTTCAGTTTCTATTTCTTTTACGAATTCATCATCCTGTGGGAACTTGCCCAGCTTTACTGGAAGATTATTCATTTCCACATCCTTACTTATCTTACCTGTATCTGTCAGTAATTTTAAACCATCTGATAATCTATCCTTTGTGGTGACAGTTTCCACGATATTTGGTTCCAAATTTTGGTTTATAACGCTGATAACTAATGAACCGCCCGAACTTTCATGTTCATTTAAGAAGTAAAGTAATAGATTTAAAGTTGTCTTTGAGATGGTCACTCTGTATTTATTTGATTGGAATGCGTTAGCTAATTCGTTTTCCTTTATATGGTCAACTGAGTTGACACTAAACAATCTATTAATTTCTGTACCATGTAAGACTCTGAAATCTGTTGAATACTTATCGAAAAAAGCACGAGCATGGATAGGTGAAGTGCTAACTAATTTTAAGAAAATGTAAATGAAGATTGGATAAAGAACAAAATTTAACTCCGTTTTATACATTTCCAAAGATGAATCTACCCATTCTTTTAATAACTTGTATGCTCGTAGGTAACTTTCAGGAGAAGTTTTCATAATTGTTTGTTCATAAGCAATGATATTACCCTTTGCATCTCTCTTAGCAGGTGCATTAGTAGCTTTGGTAGCTTTTTCATTCGATGCTTGTTTATTACTTGCAGGGGCGGTAGTGGTGGTTGCAGTTGCAGCTTCTTTTGTTGCCTTATTGGTTGCTGGTTCAGCTTTCCCTGTTGTAGATTGTTTTTGTTGCTGTCCACTCGGGGTTCCTTCTTGTTTACTTTCATTTCTCAACATTGCCTCCGTTTGATGATAACCTTTTTTATTTAAATACTCCAGAACAATCCTGTTCAAATCTGACGCTGAGAAGGGACCATTTGGTTTAGCAGAACTAGAGGAAGCAGCAGATTGTTTCTGTACAGTACCAGATTGTTTCTGTACAGTACCAGATTGTTTCTGTGCAGCACCAGATCCATTACTGGTGGCAGCATTATTTTTACCAGACTTGGCAGCTGGTTTTGACGGTTGTTTTTGGTTATCTGCCATTGCTATTCAGAGAATGAGTGAAAAACACCAGAACTATCGCCAGCCAATTGGTCAAATCAGAGGTATATATAAAGATATATATATCGGTGGTGCCTGCCGTACCTTTAGAAGCCCTGTACTACGAGACAAGATGCTGTTATCCAAGTGGAAGTTGTCAATTTATAACTGTAAATGGTCAGAATAATTTCAAAAGTTTGATATGAAAACTGTTTTTCTATGTCATTTCTGAAAATTGACCAAAAACAGGTTCAAGTCACGTGCCGGTATATAATCATCGAATACGTACTCACGTGACAAACAATCACATGACCTAGATTGTTACAAGCAACCTATATAACCAGTAACAAGCTTGTTCTCAAGGCCTATAAGCAACTACTAACGAGATAAATAGACTTAACCTCTACAACTATTGTAATAGAGAACGTAATAATTTAAAGAATACAACCAAACATAACATCCTGGTCGATTCTTAACCTCCATAAACAGCACACCTCATCTCTAAGAACCCTCTTTCTTCACAGGGTTCGTCTTGTTCGTTCAAGGTCAAAATGCTTTGAAAAGAATCTCGTCGTAAGTTCTTTCTTTGTTGGTTGTTAGGTTTACTTCCCAATTGGATTCGATTAGATCGAACTGGGGGGAGGGCGATGGTGGATTCCTCTTCTTCTTCTGGTTGTCATCGCCATTATACTTGTTACTTTTGTAGAATTCGATTCGAATACAAGAAGTTCGATTCGAATACTGGAAGTTGGGACTCTTGTCATGTTAACGACCATCCAGATATTTGGATATGTAGAGCCAGAAACCCATTGCTTAACGTCATATTATGACTTTATTCTATGTGTTTTGTATATATTTATATTCATATATATAAATATACTATAGTTATAGTTATAGTTATGGTTGTACTTGCGGTGGTTATGGGGGAAGTTTTGGGCATCGTGCTGGTGGTAGTCTTGTTCTCGAATAATTTTGATATTAATAATTGAGAGTGCTACTGTAATGCTAACTCTCATATAATGAAGACTCGTCTTTTCTGCTCTAATTGTTGCCATAATCCTCCTAGTTTGCGGTACTAGTGTTGGGATTTTATATTTATGGGGTAATCTAATTATGCCTTCTTGCTGTGGATTTTAATAGTTTTTTTAGTAATCTCTAACACTTTCCTGTGTCTCCTATGTTGGATTCATTGGGTTTACCTCTTGTTATATTCATATCCGTATACTTTACTGCTAATGCCAGGCAAAGCACTTATATATATATATAAGTATCCTGGTAGATGCTTGAAACTTAATTACATTTTCAAGGTATTGTGTTGATTGGTGGGAGAATGAAATAGTTGATCAACTAACCTAACTTCTCTAAATGGTAGTTAATGTGATGCCAGAATGGAATTTAATGATAATTTAAAATTATTATTATTGCAGAAGGATCAGGTTTTAAGAGAAAATCCAACCAATGATGAAAATAATGCTGAACTTGATAACTTTTGCTCGGTTGTCGAGTTTATTCTCTCTCATTTCACAAACTATGATAAAGACATTTTAAAACGTTTAAGGTTGACTGATCTAACTATTGATACCAAAGGTAAAAATTATTTACAATTACATATAGTGAAAGCAAATGATAATAACGACGACGACAATAATACAACTACTACCACTGTGCCAATAGAAAATTTTCTACAAATTTCAAGATCTAATGACATAACCAAGTGTCCAATATTTGCTTTATCTTTATACTTCTTATTTAAATGGCATAACCCAAAGGATGGCAACATAACTTTAGACAACTATACTTCAATTCCAATTTTGTCTTCAAAGGATTTAGCAGCTATCCCAACTACTAACAAAATTCTAAATAAAGATGATACAACCTTTAAAACAGATTTAAAGTTAGGTTTAGAATTGAAAGATTACAGTGACATCCCAAAGGATTTGGTAAACGTAGTGTTCCCTTGGTTACCTTTCCTAAGGCAAAATTTGCTATTGGCAAATGCGATGGATTACTCTTTTTATTCGTTATTAGAGTTATTTGAGTTCTTGGGATCTGTCTTAATTCAAGGTTTACTGGTTTTGGTAAATGCCAACTCTCTTTGGTTAAGTATGTTACAATACATTAAAAATTTCATACCTCAATTATTCAGTAATGAAACTTTCAAGAATTTATTGAAGTCGTATACATATGAATTGAAAAATTATGATAATGGGACTGATCTAAATGAGAACGTATTTGATTATGACTTAGGTAAACTTGGATTAGTTTTAAAGAATAATAAAGAAAAATCTTTGAACGCAATGGCTTCTGAATTTAATACATTTTCTAATATGATTACTTTGGAAAATGAAAAGATCAATACAGAAATACAAGATTTATTTGCAAAAGTCAGGGATATGTCATCAAGATGTAAGGAAATTTTACAATTACAAAACCAAATATTAGATCAATCAGAGACTAAAGCGATCGACAGCAATGCCAAAGAATCCAAGATTGACCAAAATCAAAACTTGATCATTCACCTAGATGAAAAGCAGGCCTCACATATCTCTAAGGAAAGGATGAATTCAATCCCAATAAGAAAACTATCCAATTCTATGCATATTGATATACCTGGCGCTTCTCAAGGAGCTCCTATTGGAACTGAATTATCAAAGGATAGTCCTACTTTTACTCCTACGACAATGCTGCCCTCATTAAGTCAACAGATGTCGATGTTTTCCCCAGTTCAACAGGGCCAAAGTCATCAACAAAAGGATGTATCGCAATTGCTGAAGTTGCCATTGCCAATTTCCAACACACCTAGAAATTCTCTACCTTATTCTCCATCACCTAGAGATCTGGATTTGTTCAACCCACAGTTTCTTTTGAACGAGCATAGACAGTCGATATCTCAATCGCATACTGATAATAGATTAAAGCATCCATTAAGGCCACCAGTGGTTTCAAAACATGATAACCCTTATAGAGTTTCGAAATCACAAGTTCGTGTATCCAATAATTATGTTAATAAAAATGTCCCATAGGCAATGATATTAAATTTGAGCATATTCTTTCCTGTATATATAATTTAATAGTTTAAATATATCTTTATAAAACCAATTAATAAATTGTCCCTATATAATATTTGAAGTGATTGGTGTTAGAGTTATGGACTTATCATTTACGTTCTAATTTTTCATTTTAAATTAATTGGGTCATTGCTGAATCATCGTCTCTGATAAAAAAACGTTAAATATTTTCCATTTGAGTGATATGTGAGTTTTATAATGCTATTAGTTTCAATTGGTTCTTTAATTACCAGAAGGATAGCTAGTATTATAGGGAATCACAATCTCTAACTATCTTTTGTTGAACTGAACTTCTGTTTGAAATCTTACCAAATCAAGCTTGAAAACCTTTATCTGATAATATCCTATAAGATTTAAGGTAGTCAAAATTCCCATTAAAAGGCCTACAGACTATTAAAGAGACAAGTAAGCAAGGAACCATGGTTACACTGTCTGATAAGTTGAATGGAGTTTGGATCAACTTTGTTCATGTTTTCCAAAAGAACCCACTAAAAAGTTTGTCATATACAGTTGCCTCATCGATTTTAGTATATCTCATTACACCTTCTATATTTAATTTGGTATTTCGAAAATCAGTTTCTAATGAAAGAAGTGAAAGGAAGGACAAGTACACAACTGGCTTGGTGAATACAAGCACAGAATGTTATGCCAATTCATCTGTCCAAGTTCTGGCATCATTATCTAACTTTACCATATACTTGAACAAAGTTATCTCTATATTCGAACTTGAATTGAAGATTGAAAAGGTTGAAAAGGATGCCAAGGAAGCTTTTGACACCTACCTATACAAGGTCATCCCAGTTCATTACGCATTATGTCAATTGTTAGCAGATCTCCAAGAACTTATAGATAGACCTAGGGAGAGATCTGTTTCAAATTTCATTAGGATATTAGAGGCCAGTATCCACAAGAGAATTACTGGAGGGCAACAAGATGCTAACGAATTGACTCAAATAGTCCTCGAAGTACTACAGAATGAATTAGAGAGTTTAAAAAAATATGTCAATAGAATGGAACTTTCAATTGAAGTTCCTCGTTTCCCCTTTGAGGGGAAACTTGCAAGTTACCTGAGTTGTTTAAATTGTGGTCAAACTTCAATACCTAATATATCTACATTTAATATATTACCAATTCAAACCCCACAAGAATATTCAGCTGAACTAGAAGAAATCATATATGGGAATCAAATTGATCAAATTACCGATTACTCATGTCTAGTATGCCAAACGAATGCAATTTTAAAGAACGAAAAAACAAATGGACACAAAGGGAATACCACTGATGAGCATGAAATTGTTAAATATTTGGAAGATGTTCTACCTGTACTTAGGATAAATGAAGAGTTAGATTCCAAGACATTAAATTACATCAAATATTATAATAAATATGGAATGAAAAGTGGGAATATCAAGAGCACAATTATTAAAAAAAATTCAATAATTGAAACGCCCAAGATTTTAATGATTCATTTATCTAGATCAATTTATAATGGTATGGTTGCAGTTAGGAATTCATGTAGGGTTCGATTTGAAGAGAAAATGTCAATTGAAAGACAAACGACTGATGAAAAAAACGAGAATTTAAAAATTGAACTAGTTGATTACCAATTACAAAGCATAATAAAACACACAGGGACACATAATTCAGGACATTATCAATGTTACCGTAGGAAACCAAATCTAAAAAGAAATATTACCACCAAAGAAATAATCAACTTTTCACCAGTGATCTCACCAGTGATCTCATCGTCATCACTACAAAATTCAAAAAAGGATAACAGGAAATTGAAAAGCATCAATAAATACCCATTTTGGAAGATATCAGATACCAAAATAAACGAATCTACTCTGGATAACGTCACTGATAAACAAAAATCAGTATACATTTTATTTTACGAAATGATTACATAAATTGACAATGAAATGGAACCAAGATAAAAACCAATTTACAATTACACAAATCTAACAATATACCAGCAACAACAACTACAACAACCTCAGAAACCCAAACTACATTATCCAATCTAATAAATTCATTCATATACATTTAAATTGTGTCATTTATCTATGGTTTGGTTCACTGGATTCTTATTTTGTTCCAAACATTCTTTTCATATTTCTTTGACCTAATTAGGAATTTTACCGAAAAATTTGAAACTTGTCTGAATTAAAAAATTACATCAAAAAATATTTCAAGTGACATATGTTTTAAGAATAATAATGTGTTTCATTTTTAAGCAACAGTTGGGAATTCTAGTTTGGTTTACATTTGGACAACGGAGATATAATTGTGTTATATATCTGATTGTCTTTTTGAATTTTTTAGAAAGGACTTCGAACTGTTTAGAAAAGTGAAGTATTGGCTTAGTTCTCTCGATTGTATTTGTCAGATTTGAACGTTGATATTCGAAGTTTGAAATACGTATAATAGCAGAGAGGTTCAGAGGTCATAGAGGTTTACATTCGTTATTGGTTTATTATTTAATTGTAAATTATATTTTTTTTTATTGTTTATTGTAGAGGAGGAATAAATGCTCAAGAGTTTAAAGTTATCGAAAAGGGAAAGCAGAGGTCCTTCTAAAAGTCGTATCACTTCAGCTGATATCTCTGGACCTAGACAAGATCCAAATAGCAGTTCTTTGAAGAATGTGAATTCTACTAAGCCTTCCAGAGATTTCTCGTTTTCTTCGAAACGGTTGTCTGGAAGGAAAAGTCATAATTCCAATATATCATCTCCAGAAAAAGTGATCAAAGCCGCTCGTAGCTACAGTGCTAAAAGTGCAGAAGAATTGTCATTCGCTGAGGGAGAGTTCTTCTATGTCGAAAGTGAAGATAAAGAATGGTATAAGGCTTCAAACCCGACTTCTGGCAGGAAAGGTTTGGTGCCAAAGAGCTATTTCGAAACGTTTGATAGGACAAGACCTGTTTCTACAAATGGCAGTACTACCTCTAGTACCCGCCAACAATCAAATGAAAGCTCCAAAATGGGTTCATTATATGCTATTGTATTATACGATTTCCAGGCAGAGAAGTCAGATGAACTTACTGTATACGTGGGTGAAAATTTATTCATTTGCGCTCATCATAATTATGAATGGTTCATAGCCAAACCTATAGGCAGACTTGGTGGACCTGGCTTAGTTCCCGTCGATTTCGTTAGTATTATAGACATTTCTACAGGTTATGCGACAGGGAACGATGTTAAGGAAGACATAAAAAGTGTAAATCTACCAACCGTTCAAGAATGGAAAGATAACGTGACCAAATATAAAAACAGTAACATTACCTTGGGTACAATAGACTACGAGGGATTAGAACCTATACAGTACGTGGTACCAGCTATTGATTCACCTACATTCGATTCTGAATATATCACAAAGGCTTCAGTAACTGCTTTTGCATTAGAAAATGATAAATATTGGTTTGCTTTAACATGCGAATTATCAACAGGTGTCACAAGAAAGTTGAAGAGATATTACCAAGATTTCTACGATTTACAGGTCAAACTCCTGGATTCATTCCCTTCAGAATCAGGTAAATTAAGAGACAGTACGGGTCAATGGACAAGAAGAATCATTCCTTATATTCCAGGCCCTGTACCTTACGTTACAGATACAATTACTAAGAAGAGAAAAGAAGATCTAAATGTCTACGTAGGTGATCTAATAAATTTACCAGAATATATCTCAAGATCACCTTTAGTGAAGGGATTATTTGACATCAAAAAAAACGAATACGATTCTGAATATATAACTGGTTCTGCTGAACTACAGCAATCACAAATGAATGGTACCGATGCGAACACCAGCTTTGGCGATAGCACTCCAACAGCTGTAGCAGATATTACGAACAATGAGGATAATACTTTAACTGGAGAAGATCTAAGGTTATATGATAAGATGAATAATTTATCTTTGAACTCCAAACCAAAGACCAGACCTCCAAGTGGCCAACTTCCCCAATTGACAAAACCTACTAAGATAAAATTTTATTACAACGATGATATTTTTGCATTAATGTTAACTAATGATATTGGCTATCAAGGATTGCGTGACAAGATTGGGCCTAGAGTTGATGGTGAAAACTTTGAATTACAAGTTAAAACTCCATCAGGGGAAGTTGAAGTCATTAATTCTGATGGGCAAATATCGCATATAATTGAACAGAAGTTAAAGATTACTGTGATAGATGCTTAATCTATTACAATTTCTGGAAGTCAATCCAAACTGGAATAAAAAGTAGCTTGCAGGTTTCATATCCTAATTGCAACAATAATTTAATGTTGTTGATAACCTGTTCCTGGGAATATATGCTTAATTAACATCATACATTTCATAGAGTATATATGTTTTAAAATATGTAGTTAAGTATGTTGTATTATTAAATATTATTAGTTCTTAAAATTCTTTTTCTGGCTTTTAACCAAGTCAATATCTATAAAATTTTGTATGCAATTAAAGTGTAAACCTTTTACACCTTACCCATTTTAATCCATCGGAGTATCATTATCGTAGTCCATCATATAATTGTTGTAACCATCATCAATCATCATATCATCATCTTCCTCATTATAACCTGAGTTTATAGGTGCTATTCTTGATTTAACCCATTCAAACCATTTTTCATATAGTAGTTTCTTTGGATCAACCCATTTAATTAATTGCAAACGTTCATTTATTAACTGTTCATATATTTTTGAATAAAAATCATGGACACTATCAAATTTCGAATCTGTATCTAAAAAATTTGGAGCATGGATCTTGACATTAATTGGAACGTTTTCTGCAAGATTCACTTTAGATGAAGGTGTATCACCTATTCGTAGATTACTAAAATCTTCTATTAAACGTTGCTTCTTATAATTAGATATGCCAATATTATCTGGACTGTGTGGTCTCTTAGCCTTGAATATAGAAGAAATAGCCATCCTAATAATTCAACTACACAGATTCAAAACAAACATAAACGATAAACAACTTCCCAATATCCTTTACCAGTCTGATCTAAAACAATTAAATATCGATTCTATCACCTAAGTTTTCTTCTACTTCTCTGATTATGTATATATCTGAAAATAATCAAAATTTAGTCGAGCCAATGGGAACAACAAACAAACAATCAATGGATTATCGATTACAACTAATTAATCGATACCCATCCAACAGTTTTGGCCCTTTATACCCCTGTTTTTAACTAAACATCCATCAAAGATATATTGATTCTATAAATATGATCATTTTTCTAATTAAGGCTTTAAATATCTTAAAATTATCAGTATTTGAAACCAGTTGATATCAACTCCTATTCTAATAGAAAACCTGTTTGTAAGAGGGTAGAAGTAGGTATATCCCAGGTTATAAGTATCAAGATTGTGTATTTTGTATTTTATTGAAGGTTATTGACTGTTGTTTAGAAAAAGGACGAAGTTATTCGAGTAGATGGAAGTTAAATTATGATGAAGGATGGAATTAGTATGGATCAAGGCCTAAAAAGGGGATTTTTCACACCTCCAATTACCAATCCTAAGTTTGATTCTACCCAATCGATTAGTGAATCATATAAATCTACGGATCAGACGTTGGAAGTATCTTCTCAAACTTCTGATAGTTCTAATATAAATCCCGATTCATTAGTGACTCAGGAAGATGTTGAGAGAGAAATTAATTGTCTAAGGGAACTGCCATTAGAGTTATCAAAATTGATTGATTTATTTATTGCAGATTTAAAACAGCCAAAATATATCAAACCTTTGACTATTAATCAGTTATCATCTATATTTCAGGGATTTTACGTTAAATTTGATAAATCATGTTTCCAATATTTGAGTCAACTAAATGCTACTACTAATAGTAATTCGACGACAACCACTTTTTTGACTGCAAGGGAAACTCTAAGTAGTGGTTTAAGTGGGATATTTGCTAGAAGTAGGAGCAGTAGTGGCAGCTCCATTATGAGAGTAAGAAGATCATCTTCTTTGTTTAGTAATGACTCAGCTACTGTGACGCCAATGTTAACGCCAGATGAAATTAACAAGCAATTGAAAAATAATGAACTTATGAACCTAAAAATAGAGAAATACATGGAGTTTTGTGAAAGAGAAGTATTTAAACGTATTCTTGAAGTGGGAATTTCTGTTCCTACTCAAAATTTCGATGTTAACAAACATAAGAAATCACATAGCGATAAAGAAACCTTTAGGGTGACAAACTTATTCAGAAATAGTCCTGAATATGGAAAATATAATAAACTTCTAGATGAAAAATTCCAATGTTTGTTAAAGTTAGAGACCCAACAAGAAATTGACTTTAAAAAGTTTTTAGATGTTCCAGAAAGCTTCAAAGACGAAGATCTACCTGCAGCAAAAGAAATTTTAGAAGATCTAGTCTCCCATACGATTTCTCCCTGTGAAAAATCAAACTTGCTTTTAAAATTACATGAATCTATGATATACTCACAAAATATGTCAAATGATGAATTTTTGTCGTTGTTAATATATTACTTAATTAGAATCACACCACAGAATATTTTCCTCACAATACAATTCATTAGGTTATTCAGATACAAGAAAAAATTGGTCCAAAATGAACTATACGTTTTAACCAATATCGAAGCAGCGTTGGTCTTTATAGAAGATCTAACTTTATCTGACTTCCCTGAAGATATTCAAGGGAAATTAACAGATAATGAAATAAAGATTTTAGAACATAGCATTTCAAGCAAAGTAGACATCCCACAACTTTCTTCTATTTATAACAATCAAAATGACACTATTCATGAACACAACTTAGAGCTACCATTAGCTAATGAGGGAAATAATATTAGTTCTTATGATGGCATTAGATCTGTTTTTGATGCATCGTTAAGAAATATTATTGGCAAATTCAGACCAAGTTCCCCACCAACAGCTAATGTTTCAAGGGAATATAATTTGCCACCAGCGGTATCCAAGAAAGTTGACGATGAAAGTGGGAACTCAACTATTATATTAAAAACTCCACCACCACCAATTCCCTTTGATAATTCATGGAACAAGTATAAGGATTATAAATTTGAAGATCTAAAAATTAGTGAAATGAGAGAGATTTTTGAAATTTATCAAAAAATAGTAGAAGAAAGGGCAGTTTAATCAAAATGTCGTTATTAAATATAGGATAGATATTTAATCCGTTCCATATTTATAAAACGTCGATAATATATCATACATAGATATAATAATATTAAATGAATAAATTAAATTAATTTAACTCGATATATAAATATATTTATTATATTAACATTGTTTAAATTAACATGCAGGATAAATTATTATGAAGTGTATCTATGCGTAAGTATGTCGAAATAGTTTCTAAGATAACCATGGTATGTCTTCAATTGAATTATGACTTTTTAATGAATTTACTTCTTCTGATCCATGATTTTTCAACCGTCTCTTCTTTTGTTTAGATGGCCAAATCAATTTATTATTGTCTCTGACTCTTGTGAAAGGTTTGTCAATGGATTTATTAATCAGTTTCATACTTAATCTGTCTGAATAGTTTGAATCTATAATTGTATCTTTTATTGATGAAATATCAATATTATGCAGTTTTGCCGTATCCATAATAGATAACTGTTTTATGGGGTTCATATGTTTGGGAATTGGTGAACTATATATATTATTAGAAACGGATTTAGTGCTATTATTTTGCCTTTCCACTAGGTTATTAATTTGACTATTTATTCGTTCAAAGATTTCAACATCGCTAGGTAATCGTAATAATTCAAAATTTTTATAGCCAATAAATCTAGGACACGTTAAGTCCTTATAGTAATTTTCTTTATGAGTCGTAAACATATTCTGTAATAGCTTATTATTTTGAACCAATCCATCAAGAACAAATAGCTCTTTGTCCTTGGTGATATTAGAAACACATTTCGGTTTTTTAAAACTACAATATGAGGTTCCAACAATATCTGTATTAGCAACAGAGTTCTTCTCAGTTTTGTCTATTGTCTCTTTAGATGAATCCCCCAACTTGATTTCAGAGGGAATACTAGCTTTATTTTCGGATTCTACTTTAACATCTTCATCAATTTCTGCTTTATGGTCATCGCAACTTTTGGTCTTAGCTCTTTTCCTCAGCTGCATTAAAATTGGGAAACAAATATTGGGATTATATTCTCTATAAAGATATTTATCTGTAGATATATCCAATTATCTATTGATCTATATAAACTGTAAAAATCGTAATAAAGCTTATGAATCTTATACATTTATAGCAATTAATGTTTAAGCTCATCGCATATTTTCAATATTTTATAAAAATTTCTTTTTTCTACTTAGGATCAAGAAATCGTATTTTCTGCGGGTGTTTCTGGGTGATATCAAAAGAGACGTATTTAGAAACTATAATGGTACTAATTGATTATGATGGTTATACCTAATAGTCTCTTTTTATAGTATCTAGATATTTCTGGTCACTTCTTTCTAGGGTTTGAACACTCTGAATTAACATATAAATAAATTGGTTAAAGAGGGTCTTCAGAATCTAAAGGAACAAAACCGCACTTTATTATTCTCTCCTTTGGAATCCATATTCTGGGAGATCTGAAGTATTAAATGGAATGTGGGAAAAGAGTAGGAACACTTTGCAATTTTGTTTATTAAAAAACCTAATTTAATCTTTTTTTTCAAGGTAAAACTTGGCCTCCAAGTTATTTTTTAGGAAATCTTCAATTTTTTTTCTCCTTTAAAGGATTTTTTGGAAGGAAGAGTTCTGGTTTCGCCATTGTTTTGCATTTTTCTTATTACCAATAAATGGGAATCCTGGATTTTTACAAAACAAAAAGAGAAGACAGTGTTTGTTAAAATTGGTGGGGAATGCCATCCCGGGTTTTTCTATATGAAGATTTGGGGAATTCAATTTAACTTTTGTCGCCCAAACTGGTCAAAACCATTTACATAGTTGAATGAGAAATCGCTCTAATTTGTAATTGAGACCTG
>NW_001834658.1:0-22139 GCF_000150035.1 Vanderwaltozyma polyspora DSM 70294
TGCAACTGTAACGGTAAAGTCTGCCAATTGATTGCTGTCCTTATAACAGAACACAGAAGAATATACGTCAGTATAGCCATGTGACCTCAATATCCGTGGTATATCCTATCCTCTTACGTACGCTATGATATCATTTGTCCTTAAAGAAAGCAAGAAAAGAAAAGAATTAGGGTTTCTCGGAAAAACTATTGTGTTTGCACTCAAATGTATATATTTATATGTATAGTAGGACAAATTGGGACAAATTGTGTACTAGGAGATAATTTGTGGTTTTGGTAGAAAAGACACGACATTATAGATCAAGTGTCATTTCTAATCTGAGATAAAAGTGCGTCACTATATATACAACTAGATACATAAGATGGATTGTTATTCAACTGATATAGCATTATTTTGTGGTTAAATAACTGCAATATTGATATGCACAATTGATTCGTTAATTACATGTGTCGCTTAAGTCATTCTCAGGAACAACAACAACAACAATAACAATAACAATAACAATAACAACAACAAAAGTAATAATGACTGTAAAAATTAGATTCTCATTTATTGGATTATATATAACCACTCTTGTTAAATATGTTGCACCCTTTGCCTGGTACAAATCCTCTATCGTATAATATTAAAATTTAATTCGGTAATAAAAGTATTGATCTTTGATTTGAATAAAATTCTTATAATGCCAATAAATCTAAGCCCATGTCAGTCAGGACCTTCAAAAACTGAAATCGATGTAAGGAAATTAAATTTCTTTCCAAACAATAACAATAACGCTGCCGTTGTTAACACTACTCATGATGGTAATAATAATAATAATAAATCTTTGAATAAAAAACCACCAAATGACATGAACTTTTCCTTACCAAGTATAAGGGAGATCGTTAAGATAAATCAAGAATTAAGGTCTACAAAGGATTTAGAGATCAACAAATTTCAAATTAAAACTGAAGATACTTTGATGAAGTTTAAGACTCCAGTATCCTCACATAACGGAGCAATGATGTCAATCGATGGCACTCATCCTTATCAAATGCCATCTGCTAAGGAGAAAAGAAAATACACCAATGGCACTAGAAAATTAAGTTTAAGTGGAGTTCCTTCAATGAAGTCTGAATTACGTCTAGCTTCTATTAAAAATTGGTTATATACAACGACGACCACGACCACCACAACTTCAGTGAACAATCTTGGTAATGAATTCCCATTCGATCGTGCTGCAAACAGTATTTATGAAATCGGCGATGAATTCAATTTCGATTTCAATAATGGCACTGATGAGAATATAAATATAACTTCAAACCATGAATCTACTACGATAGTTACTCCAATTGCATTACCATATGCAGCGTCAGACAGAGGTACCTCCAAACATAATACGATAACTAGTGTAGTACATAAAAACGGGACATTGACCAAAAATAAATCTGAACCGTTCCAAGAATACAAACAGTATTACGGGATGGCTTTGCCCTTGGATTATGTCAATGCAGTAGAGCAATGGCAATCCAAACAAAAAGATGACACTAATTTAACCAGAACTAGAATGAGCCAACAACTGTCCAGGGAATTACAAGCCAATCATCAAAATAACATGGCTTCAGAATCCCATTGGTTTCCATGGTGTTGTTGAACAAATTTTATAAAACGTTATAAATAATATGTATACGTATATTATATATATATTATAAATTGTACTGAAATAAAAGCATTCAAGAGATAAGTCAGTTTCCTTTGGTTAATCTGGCTGGTGAATTGTATTTGCATTATCCCTTCACACATTGAAGATCACCACTCGAGTAAGCCAAAGTATTGTAATTGGTATATATATATGTACTAATACTACAAGATGATGACCTTATTGTCACTGTTGTTGTGTAAATTAAATTACTGACACCCACATTGGACCTATTTTGCGATACAGATCACGTGCCGTCCGGGTAACCCGCCATGCACACTCTTAATTTGCTTTTTTTTCTTTTCGAATTTTTCACGTCGCATTTTGGTTGCAAAGAAAGGAGAAGTCCAGAGAATAATGGGAATATTAATATGAAGGGGAAATTTGTAGACTGCAAAAAAATTAAGATAAAACTGTTAATTTACTATATATACATATATATATATACATACATATAATGTAATGAGTACGATATTTTAAGATTTGTAGTTCTGTAAAAGGTTAGATAAGGTGAAATCAAGGTACTATCTTATATATCAATTGCCTTGGAATTCGATATTGTTGTTGACATTTGATCTCTAGGTAGTATAGAGATTGGTTAAGGTGAAAAAAAAAATTGGGTTTGCAATTTTTGTCTTTTGTTTTAGCATAAAGAACTGTTGATATATATTGTATAAGAAAGAATACTTGAGTCATCATGGCAGGTGCAATTGAAAATGCACGTAAGGAAATTAAAAGAATTTCATTAGAAGACCACAATGAATCCGAGTATGGGTCCATTTACTCGGTTTCTGGTCCTGTTGTGATCGCTGAAAATATGATCGGTTGTGCAATGTATGAATTGGTCAAGGTTGGTCATGATAATTTGGTCGGTGAAGTTATTAGAATCGATGGTGATAAAGCTACTATTCAAGTTTACGAAGAAACTGCAGGTGTCACTGTCGGTGACCCTGTTTTAAGAACTGGTAAACCATTGTCTGTCGAATTGGGTCCAGGTTTGATGGAAACTATTTATGATGGTATTCAAAGACCATTGAAAGCAATTAAAGAAATTTCTCAATCTATCTATATCCCAAGAGGTATAGATGCCCCATCTTTGAATAGAGAAATTAAATGGCAATTCACTCCAGCTGACATAAAAGTAGGTGACCACATTTCAGGTGGTGATATCATTGGTACAGTTTTTGAAAACTCTTTAATTAGTGACCATAAAGTATTGGTGCCACCAAGAGCAAGAGGTACTGTAACTTGGGTAGCAACTGCCGGTGAATATACCATTGAAGAAAAAATATTGGAAGTTGAATTCGATGGCCAAAAATACGAATATACTATGTTCCATACTTGGCCTGTACGTGTCCCAAGACCTGTCGCTGAAAAATTGGCTGCTAACTATCCGTTATTAACTGGTCAAAGAGTCTTGGATTCTTTGTTCCCATGTGTCCAAGGTGGTACTACCTGTATTCCAGGTGCTTTTGGTTGTGGTAAGACAGTTATTTCCCAATCTTTATCGAAATATTCCAACTCAGATGCAATTATTTACGTTGGTTGTTTTGCCAAAGGTACTGAAGTTATGATGGCTGATTCATCTATTAAAAACATCGAAGATATTGAAATCGGTGATTTAGTTATGGGTCAAGATGGTCAACCTCGTGAGGTTACTCAATTGCCAAGAGGTTCTGACAAAATGTACAAGGTTAATGAAATTAATGAAAACTCAACATCAGAATTATTCTCTTTTGTATGTAATGCTACACATCAATTGATTGTCAGAACTCCAAGAAACATTAAAGTTCAAACTCGTATTATAGATGGTATCGAATGTAATGAAATTGTCTACACTGACCTATTCAAGGAAATTACTGAAGATGCAAGAATAATTGAATTAATAAAGGAAGTTTCTAAGATATACCCTGTCTCAGAAGGAATGGATGATGTCCAAGAATTTGTCTCTCAATACAATAAGTCATTAGAAGATTATTTCCAATGGACTGTCGAACCTAGAGATATTAATAGATTGACTGAATCAATCCGTGAAGCCACATACCAAGTTTATGCTCCAGTCTTATATGAATGCGAAAACCTCCTACAATATTTGAAGAACACTAAATATAATCTAAACGAAAAATCACCAACTGCATTGGCTTATTTGTTAGGTTTATGGACTGGTAGTGGCATGACACGTAGAGCAGGTCTTTCAGTTAGTACCACCGATGAATCATTAATGAATAATATAGTAGCAGCTGCTGATTTATTAAATTTAAAATCAGAATTTAAACAAGAAAGAACAACTACTAGGGTTGGTAATGTTAATTTCTATGGTAATTCTACTAGTACAAACCAAAATGTTGATAATTTATTGTGGGATGCTATCCAAGAGTTAGGATTTATTCAAGATGGTAACAAGACTGTTCCAAGTTTCTTATCAAGTGATTTGATTGAAATTCGTGAAACTTTCTTGGCTGGTTTGATTGATTCCAACGGTTCTGTTGATAACAATAAGCAAGATATTTCATGTACTATTGAATTAGAAGATAATAAAGTCATGAGCGGTATTGTTAGTTTAATCCGTTCATTGGGTTTAAAGGCTGATGTAACTCAAAGTAGTGGTAAGTTGAATGATGTTTGTTATAATGTTACAGTAAAGGGTGGTGAATTATTAAAATCAGTTCTATCTCGTTGTTCTGCTATTAATTACACTAAATGTGAAAGCAGAGATTTATTACGTGAACCGGTTGAATTCTATTTCGAATTGCAAGAATTAGAAGAAGCTGAATATTACGGTATTACCTTACCAGAATACTCTGATCATCAATTTATGTTGTCTAACCAAGTTGTTGTTCACAATTGTGGTGAACGTGGTAATGAAATGGCTGAAGTCTTAATGGAATTCCCTGAATTATTTACTGAAATGAACGGTAAGAAGGAGCCAATTATGAAACGTACTACATTAGTTGCAAACACTTCTAACATGCCTGTCGCTGCCAGAGAAGCGTCTATTTACACCGGTATTACATTAGCCGAATATTTCAGAGATCAAGGTAAACATGTTTCTATGATTGCTGATTCCTCATCTAGATGGGCAGAAGCTTTAAGAGAAATTTCTGGTCGTTTGGGTGAAATGCCTGCTGATCAAGGTTTCCCAGCTTACTTAGGTGCCAAATTAGCATCCTTTTACGAAAGAGCCGGTAAAGCTGTTGCATTAGGTTCTCCAGATCGTGTTGGTTCTGTTTCCATTGTTGCTGCTGTTTCTCCAGCAGGTGGTGATTTCTCTGATCCGGTTACTACAGCCACATTAGGTATTACCCAAGTTTTCTGGGGTTTGGATAAGAAATTAGCTCAAAGAAAACATTTCCCATCCATCAACACATCAATCTCTTATTCCAAATATACCAATGTGTTGGGTAAGTTTTATGATAGCAATTATTCAGAATTCCCAGTATTAAGAAATCGTATAAAGGAGATTTTATCTAATGCTGAAGAATTAGAACAGGTTGTTCAATTGGTTGGTAAGAGTGCATTAAGTGATAGTGATAAGATCACATTAGATGTCTCCACATTGATTGAAGAAGATTTCTTACAACAAAATGGTTATTCCACATATGATGCATTCTGTCCAATTTGGAAGACATATGATATGATGAGGGCATTTGTATCGTATTATGATGAAGCACAAAAGGCGGTTTCTAATGGTGCTAATTGGTCTAAATTATCTGAATCTACATCTGATATCAGACATAAGGTATCATCTACCAAGTTTTTAGAACCAAGCAGGGGTGAAGCTGAAGTACATAAAGAATTCGAGAAATTGCTAACCGCCATGCAAGAAAGATTTGCTGAATCTACTGATTGAATTGATAGAAGCAATTCGGGAAAGGAAAGGTGGATTGATTTTTCCGTGTATTTGAAGGTATTAAAATTAAATTAAACAATTGTATAATTTAAAATTTTTTTTTCCCTTGATTATTGAAACCACTAAAAAGCAGTTGAAAAAAAATAAAAAACCAATTAATTCCACAATTTACATCTAAAAATAAATAAAATAGATATTTTTTTGTATAACACACATATAAACAATCATTAAACCATTATAAAAATTTTATGATCAATAGTTATGGATGTGTAGGGATTACAACTTATATACAATGAAAAAAAAACTATAGGAGTTTCTGGTGAAGGGGGTGGGGCAATTGCGAACAGAAATTATTTCAATTAAAGTACATAACTATAAAATGATAAATATATACCTAAGAGAAACTGTAGAAAGAGTATTAAAGAAGTGTATATACCGATGAGCAATATTTCAGCACATCAATCACACATTCAATTAATAATAAACCCAAATAAAATATAAATTAATTATTGTAAATTAACTATATGAGTTCGCTTATTTGGATCTAGCTCTAACCTTCCGTCTCTTTCTCTTAAGTCTTCTAACTCTCTTCTTTCTCCACTTGGCACGCATATCGATAAATCGACTGGTTCTATGGGGATATGGGAAAGGATTGAAAAGTAGAAATTAGAAATATATAATAAAAGTAAGAAGAGTAATATAGAAAAATTTCTAACTTAAATAAGGGAAACCTTTAATATAATATAGTAAAATAAAGTGTTACTTATATACAATAAGTTTCCCATAATTTGAAAAATTTGGTTTAAAGCAGTTTCGAAAAATTCAATGAAAAAAATGGAAGAAAAAAAAGAAAAGAATAATAAGACAAGACCAGCGAAGACGACGCAGGAAGAGAGGCAAAGACAGGCCACTCTCACTCTGACCCTAGACACTTTGACCAACAGAAATTATGTTTTCTGCCTGATGCGATGAGATGAGATGCTATTGCTGATGCTGATGCTGATGCCTTTGCTGATTTGAATGAAAGATGAAAAATTTTTCAGTTAATGAGTGTCAAGAGAGAGAGCGATGGTGGTGAAAGTTGTGTAGTACGGTTGAAGCAGTGCCTGGTCTCAGTATGGTAATTTGAATATTGAGATAGCTAATTGAAAGTGCTGGATGAGCAGGGAGAGAGGGAGGAAGATAGCAATATGAGCGTATGTATGTATAGATAGGTATTATGCCGTTGATGGATATCAGTTTATACGAATCTTGACACAGTTTGACTTTAAGAGTAATTGGGTCTTGCTTGGAAGTTTCCCCTTCGGTCTGTTTCCGCCTGCGTTTGGAGACAATTTTCTTGTCTTTTTGAACAAAATGCGGTTAGGTTTAGTTTTGAGTGGGAACAAATTGTGTACACTATTGTGGATGGGGAGATGGGAGGCGCGAGAAAGACATGAAAGGGAGGGTAACTGGTAGTCTCGTGCGGTAGGATGCGGGTAACCTGTTCTGTATTTCAGTTTTCTGCATTTGGGTTATGGTCAATAGACGTGGTGTCTATTATATTCGGGTAGGGCTATGGTTTTTGTAGTAGTGTTCGTCTTGTTGTTTTTTGGTTCTCTGTTTGAGGGGTTTTTTTCTTAATTGTAGTTTTTGCTTAAAAAAGGACAGCGGAGACGATGGGCTGTCTGTGGTGTCCAGATGAATTGGCAGGTGTAAAGATGTTGTAGTCACGCGCGTGGTACATATGTATCCCAATCTCTCTCTCTCTCTCTATCTTTTTGTTCATTATGTTGGTTGGTGACAGTGACAGCAATTGCTAATGACGGTATGTTTTTGTTTGTGTAGAAGTTACGTTCGATTTACAATTAATGTATTGGTGTATCCATGTATTTGTTGGTTGGTTGTATGCCTGTTTGATAATTTTATTTGTTAATTAACTGGATTCATTAATTTGGTATTAGTAGGTGATGGAATTATGCTAGTAAATTTAAGATTGTACATAGTTTCTTTCAAAATATCATATTGCAAAAGCTTCAAATGTCAAAAGATCAAAACATTAATGCATATTCTCATATACCAAATACTGTACCTCCAAATGTATTAGATCAAGTCTTTCAAAATGATAAGTTAAACCCAAGGAAAAATAGTTATTATAGAAATAGAAATAAAACAAATTGGTTAGAATATATTGATCATAGATGTTCACTGACTTTAGATGATCCGAATTCATGGGAACGTGAAAATGCAAAAAGAGAATTACAATATATGGATTGGAAATTACAAACTCAATGGGAAGGTGGTAAACGATTAACAGCGATGTTCGATTCCCCATTATTAGAAAACCTACGTTTAACTGATAATAAAGATAAAAAAGAATGGTTGGAATATATTAGAAAATTGAAAAATTACTATTATGGAAAACATCAACATCACCATCACCACAATTACCAGTATGCCAATTATATTAATGGAGGGGCAGGATATGGAGTACCTATTGTTACTCAGAATAATAATAATAATAATAATAATAATAATAATAATAATAATAATAATAATAACGGTTTCCATAGAAACCCTCTTCATTATGATAATAAAAGTCTATCCATGGACTCTAATAATGATTTGATACATGAAATTATTAAAGAAAGGGAAAAATGGAATAAATTTTTTAAAAACAATAGTTTGAGATTCGATATCCATTGGATATTAGTTGAAAGTAATTTTCTGACAATACTACTAAGATTAATTCTAGCAAGTTTATCAATTGTAACCACGCTGACAACAGTACAAATATTACAAACGACATCGAACAATACTTCGATAACAAGCATAATGATGATAATGACAACACCAATAAATCTTCAAATGATTTTATCATTGAATATAATTTCGATAATATATAATTTATACGTTGGTTATGAAGAATTCTTAGGTAAGCCAATTGCATTACGGACATCGTTGAGTAGATTTAAACTGATAATATTTGATCTCTTTCTAATTTTAAGTGGATGCACAACGTTGGTAATAATGATTACAGAAAACTCGATCAATACAATAGCTTATAATATATGCAAGACAACCACAAACAACAAACTTTTAAAATATTGTTATAAACAAACCTCGATAAAGGTGTTAACTATTACATCATTAGCGATATGGACAGTTGCATTGATTCTGGCGATTGCAAGAATACACAAAAGCGTGGCAAGACAAACCAGGTATACTCAGAATATACATCAAGGTATAGAATAACAAGTTCCAAAAAGTCAGGGTCCAAGTACCCCTCCCTTCCCCATGATCAGTTAACATTCATTCATTCATTTACTTCACTGCACATTCTCTCACTTTCTAAAATATATAGTGACAATATCAAATCATAATCATAATCATACATAGTATAGAAAAAGAGATAGAAACAAGAAACCGTAACCCGGCCTTTCAGTTTCAAAATACGAATCCTATTCTCATTTGTCTCATTCCCTTCCCACCTCTACCCACAAAATCCGATTGGACGGTTGAATTTGATTTGTTGTTGCACTGGGCCAGTGAAGAAAACGACGGAGGGAGGTCCGTTTGGTGGTGGGGTGTTCCAACTTTATGAAATATACAAATGTGTGTTTAAAAATTAAGTATGGGAAGGTATATAAAGAGGATTAAATATCTGTATAATTTGTATAATTAGGAGTAAGTTTTGGGTCTCTCTTGGTTGTCTTTTAGTTCATTTGCTTGTTTTGGTGTGTTTTGTTTTATGTTTCATTGTTGAATACAAAAGGAACTGTGTAATAATACATACTCAAGTTAGGAAGTGGCCCCTTTTTTTTTTAATTCGAAAACAAGTGGAAACCCATATATAGTTTAGCGCATACAAAAGCACAGTGCAATACAATACAATACAATACAATACAATACCAGACACACATAGGAGAAATGTTGGCAACTAATGGAGTATTGAGACGTTCAGTAAGAACAGCCAAACCATGGAGATATATCAGAACATACAGTGAAGGTGCAACAGGTGCACCAAGAGAGTCTGCTACCCAAGATTCGTTCACCAAGAGAGAAAAGGCTAACGAAGACTACTATGTAAAACAACACGAAAAGGAGCAACTAGCGGCTTTGAGAGAGCAGTTGAAACAACAGCAAAAGAAGATTGATCAAATGGAAGACAAGATCGGTCAATTGACTAAATGATCGTGCCAGTACGTCTCTTCATCCTGTGTTTTATTTATTTATTTATATTTTTTACACGCTCTCACACTCTCACAATCCATCCATATTCATAATTCTATTTAAACTCGATTTCTAATGCAGATTTAATGTTTGTTGTTATTTTTATATCTTTGTTATCATTACTAGTCTTGTTTTTATTCCCACATGAGATACAAGAATCGGTCCGATATGGTTGTTGTAGCGGATGAGTAGAAACAAGGGTAATAAGAAAGTAATGGTAGTAATGTATCTAATTCATATATTCTGTAATACACATACATACACATACACATGCGCATGCGCATATATACATATATGCAAATGGTTATTGAAAAGAATGCCAAGTATTTGATATTTGGTTTCCCAGTCAGTACAATTCAGTTGATGTGACGCTCCCTCGAGTGTCACACAGAGGATTTGTGACAGAACGACGAGAGGTCTGTGTTTTATGTATTCTTGCTATGCACGTGACAACATCTTTTTCTTCTTTTCCATCGATAATTGAAACACCATCAGTTACCCTTCCTTCCAGCGCCTGTCGCTCCTGTCCCCCCTCCCAAAAAAACAAAAACATAAAACCAACGCTGAGCTATTAGCCGAAAAGACAATGAATGAATGGCGGCGACAACAACCGATCCCCTCCCTCCCCCTGCTTTCTCCGTCCTGTTTCGCCACTTTCTTTCGCTTCCTCTTTGACCAGCATCACATCATACGAACACACACATACACTTCCCCCCCCTTCCCCCTCTGTTGACAATTTTGTGAGGCAAATAGAGAAAGAGAGGGAGAAGGAGATAAAGAGATTACGAAACACGTCAAGACACACGCCCGCACAAACACGCAAAAATATAGATGGTCAAATTTCCAAATCGAACCGAACCGAAATGAACCGAAATGAACCGAAACGAAAATGGAATTTCGAAATGAAAAATGGAAAATGGAAAATGGAAAAACCGTCGAAAACACAACACAACACAACAGCAATTTCAGTTTTGTCCAACTGTCGTCGAATTATCTTTACCATCTCATCCCATCAAAATAGAGAAATTAGAAACTTTAATCTTAATTCGAAAAATTTGATAGAGATGAGAAATGGAATCGATGGAATGGAATCGATGGAATGAAATAATCAAGAATGTGATAGACACTTTGACCCAAATTTTCCCTTCTAAAACCTAACTTTAATCACTTTTATCACTATCGTTGCTCTGTTTTCAGTCCTTTCATCTCATTTCATTTCATTTCGGTATAACATCTCTTAATTTGGTTCTTACACTATCTCTCTCTTTCTTTACCCCATTCCTTCCCTATATATATATTTATACTTGTACTTATACTTGTATTCATACTCATACTCATATTCATATTCATATTCATATTCATATATATATTCATATATATATATAAAAGGAATATATTACAATATTACATATTCCTTTTATGTATATGGCTATTCGTATAGTGTATGCCTGTATAGATAAAAACTACTGCTGGCCTTTAATTTACTGATAATACCCACAGTTGTCAAGTACCAGGATTTTTCATCGAATAGTAACCATACTTATACTACTTCACAATGGGAAGAAGAAAAACTAGAAATAATGCTTCTCTAACTGAAAAGTCGACAGGTTCAAATAATGTAAGGTTTACTGATAATAAAACAGTTACCACTAACACCACCACTGCAACTACTACCGGTAATAAAGTTACAAAAAAGAGAAAACAAGTCCCTTACCATCTAGTCACTCCTGAAGAGCCAAATTATACTTTAAATAGATTGGGCTCTTCACAGTTATATGCAAATAATGATACTACGAATACTAATACTACGAATACTAATCCCAATGTCAATGCTAGTGCTAATGCTAGTGCAACAACCACTGCCACAACTACAAACTTGAACGGTTCAATGAAAAATACAAAAGAATTGGAATTCGCAATACTGTCGGTTTTGAACAATTTGAAATCCATTGAAAAGGAAAGTAAAAACAAAAACAAAAACCTTACCGAAATAAATATAGATTCATTGCTTTTCCAACAAATAATTCAAGTTCTAAATAGCTCTTTAAATTCAATTGCTCATTGGTCACTACAAGCTCAACTCTCAAATTTAAAAAATATCTCTGCGAATCAACCACTTACAAATCAACCAGTACCTAATAATAACAGGATTATCAACGCTACAGATGAAGATAACAATAATCTGAAATTACCAAATTTAAATTTAAATCCTTCAAAAAGTTTAGACATACAGAATTTAATTTCAAACTCCCCTTCACCTTCAACAAATTCACCGTTACCTTCAATTAATTCCATACACACAACTCCAAAAAAATCTACTCTAAGGTCACTAAATGATAATTTGCTGTTATTAGAAAAAGCATCAATATCAAATACAAACATAAAGGACAATGATATTTCACATCAACAAAAACTACCAACCACACCACCATTCACAAATAGGATAATGAATCAACCTACAAAATTAAACGAGATTTCATCTGCTAATATATCTTCATCTACTAACATCACTAGTACAGTTGCTAGTAATGCTAAATCTAACTCCAAAGTTAGCGTTTCTACTGATAATAAGAAACAAGCTACTTCTCCTGCTACTACAACTCAAGCATCTAACGTAGTAAGTACATCTGCTCCATATTCTCTAAAATTAGTAGAAAATAATAAACCACATCCAAGGATGAGAAGAACTGGTGATAATCCATCAACCAGTGAATTCATAAGAGTTTTCCATTTACAAAAAGATTATGGTGTCTAAAAATGACAATTATTGTAAGATAATATTCATTAGCCCTGTTCTTTTTTGCATCTGTATCATCATGTTTCCCTGGCATTTATCAATCATTTTTCAATTAAATATTTTGAATATTATATGGTTTAAATTTATGGTATTTTAACAATTGGATTATAGTAGTATAATTGTATCTTAATTGTTTTCAAGCTATTACCAGTTTGTAATATTTTTTTAATTCCGTATTGTTGGTGAGAGAGTTAGATATTGAACCAAAATACAAGACAATGTTATTATTGGTATTATTATTTTCTCAGTGACAGACTGAGGAAATTATTTTCCACTATTTCTCCTTCCCCTCATAATTGGGTTGTATTATTTATTTCTAATCTGTCAAGCAAGTGTGTTATCTGTTTTTTTTTCTTTCAGTTGAATTATTCATTGTTTTCTGTTATTTTAAAGCATACGTTGGTTTAAAGTTCCAACCGGTTTAATTATTTTAATTATTCTTTTTTATTACGGAGTATTTCTGAGAAAAAAATAACTTCTGTCATCCACCTATCTATCATCATATTCAAATGTATGTATAATTTAATAATTTAATCTCCATAATGTATTATCATTTATTTAATTTATCTTAATTCTTATTCCATTCAATTTACAGACATTAATAATTGACATTATTTTCACGTGACCTCGTATTGCTTATTTTAGTCACCTAAAAGAAGATATCGAAAATTATAAAATATGGTTTTAAGAATAAAAGAGAGATACGGAGTTGAATTAAGATAGAAGCTGTTCTTGAATTGATTGATCTGTTTGCTATTGATCATTTATATTGAATGATTAATACAACTGGCTATTGAAGAGGGGAAGTTCTCCACATTTTGAAGGAGAAATTTTAGAAGCAATTACTGATAAAGACTGCATATAAGAAGATTGGTAACAGCATTACCTAATTATAAATATAATAAATAAAATAACTAAAATATAATGGTTCGAATACAGCATGTAAGTTCTTATTTTATGCCACTATTCTGTTCGTCTAATCCCTATATTGTTACGTCAGCACTAGTTGTGACATTAAGTGTATTTTTAGGGATGTTTTTAAGTTCTAATTTATTACTAGATCACTATTACGATGATCCGTTAATGTTTAAACCAAATTCTCAAGATTATTTTAGAACTGTATTATTGGGTATGTTTTCCCCCTTCTTATTCTATTTTGTAAAATTTTTGGTTTTCAATATAAGTGATAAATATATATTTTTAAATCTTTTTATTGATTTTACCCTTAATTTTTGGTTTATGTTAATAATAATAATAGGCCTAGCTTATCCACAAATACAAGAACAGGGTGACAATTACTCCATATTGACAGATGATGGTGATTATGCTAGTTCAGAATGGCATATAATACCAAGGCAATCATATCTATTTGGTATTGCCTGGTGTCTCGGTGAATTTGTAATTGGTTTAGTTAGTAATCTCTTTTGTTACCGGGAAACGTCGACTGATCCAATACTTAATAAAGATGAATTTACAAATGAAGATAACTTAAACAATGATCTATTAAATAATACTTTTGAAAGGAAATCGATTTTAAGCGCAAGAGGAAATATTACACTATCTCAATGTGTTAAGGTAAGGACAAACTCATCAACATTATCAAATAATGTATACTCTGGAAGCTATGAGAATAGTAAACCAAAGTACGGTAGTACTGATGTTAAAGTATTGCAAAATCATGATTCAAAGCAAAGTATTAAACCTGATTCGAAATCTGATAATTTAGAAGCTAAAATTATTCTAGTGAACCCTAATGATAATTCTTTAAAATTGACGACAAAAGATACATTAGATGACTCTATTGATCTCTCTAGAGGAGGTCAATCTTCCTTTCAAAAGAGGTCCCTGGATGGAAGTCAATACATTAATGGTTACGACGAAAGGTTTGTAATACATTTCTCACCAATAACTTCAAAAAGAGAACTTACTAAGGGACTAGTTGTGCTGACATGGACAGTCCTAAGCAACATTTTTTTAACTATTGGACAAAGTTTAATGATGTCAATTTATTTTATTTATGTTAGAGGTCACGAAAAATTATTTACCAAGGTAGTCATATACTTTGGTTCTAGATCAATTGTATTTTTCTTGTTTTGTGCCATTACTCCACTAAGTATATTGAACTTTATTATTGGTATATTTATATTTTTTTGGAAGGATTATGAAGAGTCTCAAAATAAATATACAGATAGTGAAAGTGAAGATGAGCTAGGTACGGAGCTTGATGGAAATAGTGAGCCTAATAAGAGACCTCGCTCTAAGTCAATAATAGATTTCTATCATAATTATAATAGTAATAGTAATTATGGTAGTGCAAGCAATAATTTGAGTTCTACAACATTAATTAGACAGCCAGATTTTTCTTCTCCAATGGATATTAATGAAGGACCAAATTCTATGTTACTTTTGATGGATTCATCTGAGTTTTACCCACAAGAAGAATATTACAATAACGATCCAAAATTTGTTCGTTTCATTAAGATAGTGATAGGGTATTGGAGAAAACTGGGAACGGACAAGAATTCGATCTTGTTAATGATGATGCTTTGGAGTGCCACTATGTTTATCGGTAGTTTATATTGTACTATACTGCAGTGAATAATAAACTCTATGAAATTAAAATAATTGGTATTGTTTCAGTGTTTGTTCAAGTCAAAACTCAGCATTTACACTTCTAATTATATTATATATATGTGTGTGTGTGTGAGTGTGTGTGTGTGAGTGTGTGTGTGTCTGTATTAAAACAAAGTGGATTCTAGATCCATCAAAATGATGGAAACTATATCTAAGTGAGCATATTGATCTGCATGACAAAAGAACACTTTGGATAAATCGGTTGAGAAAGAGTCATTCCTAATTTGTGACAAGACGGAATAACACTATTACAAATACTCAGCATTGTATTATCTGTACTATGTATACAAGCAAGTAAGCATATCTAGATTATATTTTTTCTCATTTTGTTTATACTGTCGTTTTACCTCTTTTAAGATAAAAATATAAAATCTGTCAAAAATCTGTCAATTCAAAGGTGAGCCATCGAAAACATAGAGAATGTGCTTGTCTTTTTATTTCCTACAAGATTTACTATTCTATTTATAAAAAACAAAAATAAAAATAAAAATAAAAAGGATAAGAGTAGCACAATGTTCTGTACTTTCAATTTTTTACCTATTTAGTTATTATTCTTGCTCGGCGCCATTTTACTCAATAGTCATCTCTTGTCCGCTGTAATATATGTCAGAAACAATTGCTGTCAAATGGAGGCGATATACCAAGCACAATGGTAATTCTATTAAAGAAGAGTATTACGAACGAAGAAATCATTGATCTCTTCATTTATGCAAATTCCCTCCTTTTACGTTCTTGACAATTTTGTTATCCAGCCATCTTAAAACTAATCCAATAGCCATCAGCAGCCGCCCAATTGGAATCTATCTGTGACCGGATTGCTTGCTTGTTCAGATGACACTATCTCTTGCTGTCATCCATCTGAGATAAAACGACGAAAACCCGTAAAAGAAGAAAGACGCATTCTTAACTCCAGTTTACCTCACCCAATATCTTTCTTCTCTTTTAATTTGACGGTGATTTATCATTTTATGAAATATCTGAACAATGTATGTAGTGTGCTTTGTGTGTTCCCATCTCTTGATGGAATAAATAAAGTGAATAAGTGGGTAACAAAGTATCCATCATATCATATCATATCATATGAACCTTTAAAGATAGGACAGGACCTTTATTGACACATGGCTTGTCGTTGCAAATGACAATTTGAACTGTATTTTCCTCTCCGAATTTTTTCAGGTTCTTTCCCTTTCAGTAAATGCAAGCAGAATAACCCTTTTTTTTATTCCTCGAGGCTTGTATTTCCGTTTTAGGAAATTCTTGATTACACCAACCCTGCGGGATTTTGTCTCATTTCACCAGCACCGACAAAAATAAAAAGAAACTTCAGAATTCTTATTTCTTTTGTTCGGATTATTTATATGAATAAAAAGAAACGGCGTTTTGCTGCTGCTGTTGCTAATTGCTTTTTTATTGAAATCCTACGAGTGTTTCTCAATATGTGCGGATTAGTACACAGTGCAAAAACTGCGAATTTCCCTTGCCAGACTTGTGTGTTCTACCCTCTTTCTCTGTGCGGGTTTCGACACAGCTCGCTGGGTTCAAGTTTCTATAATTAGCAGTAAGTTTATCATCTGGTTTAAACAAGTAGCATAGCAGGACAAGGACAAGAACCAGAACCGGAAGGAAAGCACAGAAAATTAGGTAAAATTGAAAACTTTGATGAGACTAACTTGTTGTAGTTGTAGTTGTAGTTGTAGTTGTAGTTGTAGTTGTAGTTGTAGTTGTAGTTGATGGTGATGTTGCTGTTGCAGCTTAAGAGTTTTCCTTGTGGTTGAAAAAGTGAGTTGGCTTCTTAGCCACGGCAAAATTTTAGAGGGAAAGGAAAAGAAATAAAAAGTAAAAAAACAGTGAAGACTAAGTAAAGCAGTTTTAAAACTTGTCCCAAGGAACCAGCTAGCTCTGATTAATATTTTTAAACAATTTATCTAACTTCATTAGTTCCTTCTAGTCAAACTATCAGGAAACTAGCTGGAAACTCAAAAAATCAAAATGGCAGGCAGGCTGAACTCTTTTCTTCCTATCTATTATTCTTCGCAACTGTTGTTTGTTATTTTTTGATCCAGCATAGCACAGCAGAAGGTATAGCAAGCTATAAACTAACCTTGTCAGTAACAGCAATAATAGTTGTAGTAACTCACAAGGGAAATGAAAACATTCTATTTGTTACTGGTTAGTTTTAGTTAGTTACTACGATTAGTTTTATTTTTTTATTGTTTGCTTCCAAGGTCTATTCCTCTGTCTGTAATGTGGTTTGTTCTTCAAGGTAGAGGAAAAAAAGAAAGTCAGTATCTCCCTCTCTCTCTCTCTTGGATTGCTCTTGGTTTTTGAATACTTTTGGTGTTGTTTGTCTGGTTAGTTCATGTTGTGTCAACAGCCAGGTTAGATCGATGTTATTTTTTCAGAGACAATCACAACATCAAAGTAATAACAATAACAATTACAAAAACAGGAAGAACTGCAATAGAGTTCTACCCAACACTCTTCGGATGTTTAGCAGGGCCCTTTTATTTGAACTTGTCACGCTGCACTTCTCTAAGACAAGCATACTTGTTTAAACAGCTTTAACAAGCTTAAAACCAGTACTAAATTCACATCGTGTATTTTGGAGATAATGAATGAATTATATTGACATCTTAAACTATTATTTATTGTTTATGATTTAGTATTTAAGACTAATACATATTTGTTTATTTTTAATTTTGTCTTAACATTCCATCTAATATTAAAATTGCAAAATAGCAAAATAAGACACCATCCATCATAATCCCGTATTAAGTAAAGTCATTACTATATTTTATTATTGAAGTTAAAATATCAAAATAAGGGCAATACCGATAAATAATATTTAAACGGAAAATATTTTAAGAAAAAGTATAGCATATATTTAATTTAATTCAGTCATTTATATTAGTTACTTATATTTGCATATTTTTTTTAGCGTTCATCATTTTTTTTTACAATAACATCATCTAATATCATTTCACTTCACTTCACTTCATTTTAATCACTTTTAATCTCAAGATAATAATATTTAGCTATAATCATGTCTGACTACGAAGCATTACTAGAGTTTAATAAAAAAACAGTAACAAAGGAAATGATTGCATACCTTTCAAATATTACTGAATCTATCATACAGGTCAGAAGATCTAATAGTATGATTTCTATTGCATTACCACCTCCACCTTTAGTTAAATTCATCACAAATCTTTGTCTAAAATCAAATGTTCAAACTCCAACTTTAATGGCAACTACAGTTTATCTAAAGAAACTTAAAAATATTATCCCACCAAACGTTTACGGTATCGAGTCAACAAGACATAGAATATTCTTAGGTTGTTTAATTCTAGCATCTAAAACTTTAAATGATTCATCACCTTTGAATAAGCATTGGGCTAGATATACTAGTGGTATATTACAATTACGTGAAGTTAATACTATTGAGCGTGAATTATTAGAATATTTTGACTGGAATATACAAATTACAACTGATGATTTAGTAAGCTCTCTAGAACATTTCATACAACCAATTAAGGAAAAGATATTGAAAGACAGACATCAATTGTTCCTATCTTTCAATCCTCCTACTTCAAAAGAGTTAAGAGAATATGCCTCTCCAAAAGATTCTTTAGCACACTCTCGTTCATCTTCAAACACTTCACTACCCTCTCTCACTTCAGCATCAAGTGCTGACTCTCTAAAACTACGCTCACCATGTAGTACCAATACATCTAATACAAACGTTCAAGATAACATTGAAATAATTGATGAAATGTCAGGAAATAACATTAAAAATGCTGGTTCATTAGACCCTTCAAAAGGTTTTAAATCAAATGAGGCCTATAGTCTAGTTCCTCCTAGTTCTTTTTCTAACATTTCTCAAGATAAGGTAAGCATAAAAAAATCCCAAGGCTGGTCATCATTCTTCAATTAATAAATAATATAACATCATACATTTTGCATATAAAGTATATCACATGAATAGCTTTAGTTTTTAATTTCAATTTTGTAAATATTTAATCGATATATACAAACTTTATCATAAATATACATTAATTACATATTTCAAAAATGTTCTTTACATATCATTTATCAACTGTCTAAGATGTCTATTTAAAGTAATTTATTCTACTCGGCGGAAGAATTAAGATTGCTCCTCTCTGAATAGCTCAAAAGATAAAAAATCACAAAAAAATAAACTCCTCCATATAAAATTTTAAACCGAATCATTAAAAGTTAATTGCAAGTGAAGTAGAACTAGTTATACAAGTCATCGTCTTCTTCGGCTGCACCAGAACCAAAGCTAGCACCTGAAGCGTTGTTGTTGTCATTGGTAGCAGCAGCATTGTCATCAAAGCTAAAATTACTGAACTGCCCTCTTGAAGCTTTCACTTGCTGGGAATAGGCTTCGTAACGACGTAATTCTGCATCAGACACAGAACGTTTGGCTGTTTTCATAGCTTCTGCAAAATGTTCTCTTGTAATGTATGGAACAGGATCAGGTTGTTCTTCTTCATTTTCTTCCTTGACATCAGACATCTCAACATCTTCGGATTTGACTTTTTCGGATTCTCTTTCAATATTGGCTTGAATAGAATCCTTGATGGCAAACTTAGCAGCCCTTTGTGCAATATATGATAAATCAGCACCAGAAAATCCTTGAGTAGACTTGGCAATGGCATTTAAATCTAAACCTGGCTCTAGAGGACTCTTTCTTAATTGAGCCTTTAAAATGGATAATCTAGCTGTTTCATCTGGCAATGGAACGTAAATTAATTGATCTAATCTACCTGGTCTTAAGATTGCAGGATCAATTTGATCTGGTCTGTTGGTAGCACCAATAACAAAAACATTCTTCTTTGCATTCATACCATCCATTTCAGTCAATAATTGATTGACAACTCTGTCTCCTACATTATCTTGAGAATTACCTCTTGCTTTAGCAATAGAATCCAATTCGTCCAAGAAAACGACAGTTGGAGCAGCAGCTCTAGCCTTATCGAAAATGTCACGAATATTGGATTCCGATTCACCATACCACATACTTAACAATTCAGGACCTTTAACAGAGATAAAGTTTGCGGAAACTTCAGTAGCGACGGCCTTAGCCAATAAAGTTTTACCAGTACCTGGTGGACCATAGAACAAAACACCCTTAGATGGAGATAGACCGAATTTGGTGTATTGGTCTGGATGCAAGACTGGATATTCAACTGTTTCCTTTAATTCATTCTTGATTTCATCTAAACCACCAATGTCATCCCAAGTAACATTAACGTTTTCAACAACAGTTTCACGTAAGGCAGATGGATTAGAGTTACCCAAAGCAAATCTAAAGTTATCCATTGTGACACCTAAGGAATCTAAAACTTCTGCATCAATTTCGTCTTCATCCAAGTCAATTAACTCCATTTTTTCACGAATTTGTTGCATAGCAGCTTCTGAACATAAGGATGCAATATCAGCACCCACAAAACCATGTGTTTCTGCAGCGATTGACTCTAAATCAACATCATCGGCCAACTTCATGTTTTTAGTATGAATACGTAAAACTTCCAATCTACCAGTTGCATCTGGAATACCAATATCAACTTCACGGTCAAATCTTCCGAATCTTCTTAAAGCAGGATCGATAGAGTTTGGTCTGTTGGTTGCAGCAATGACAACAACATTGGATCTAGCCTTCATACCATCCATCAATGTTAACAATTGAGAAACCACTCTTCTTTCAACTTCACCATTGGTCTTGTCCCTCTTTGGAGCAATAGAATCAATTTCATCAATGAAGATAATAGCTGGGGCATTTTTTTCAGCTTCTTCAAAGGCTTTTCTTAAGTTAGATTCAGATTCACCTGCCATCTTCGACATAACTTCTGGACCATTAATCAAAAAGAAGAAAGCACCGGTTTCATTAGCAACAGCTCTTGCCATCAAAGTCTTACCAGTACCAGGAGGACCATACATCAAAACACCTCTTGGTGGTTTAATACCGATAGTTTTAAATAACTGTGGGTGTCTCAATGGCAATTCGACCATTTCTCTGATTTGAGCCATTTGTTTACGGCAACCACCAATGTCATCATAACCAACATCGTTTAAATTATTTTCTTCATCTTCTCTGTTAATTGGTTCACCTTCCCAGTGAATAATTGTGTCTTGAGCAACGACAGCATATTCATCTGGTTCGACGTCGACAACTTTAAATTCAACTTGTCTCATACCACCTCTTACAACGAAGTGGTCACCTTTTCTGACTGGTCTGTAGGCTTCAACAAAGTATGGTTTTAAAAACACATCGAACAAATTACCTGTAATACCTTCAATGGTATCAGCAATTGGTAGTACTGAAATTCTTGAGGCATATTTAATATCAGGACATGGATGGATTGTAACTAAATCACCTAATCTGATACGCAAATTGTTTCTTACAACACGATTAACTCTACAAGCACCATCTTCCAAATCGTCATCGATTAAAACAATTAACACAGTATCTCTTCTCTTTTTACCTTTAACTAAAACAGTATCACCACGGAATAATTCTAACTTATCCATGGTGTTAGAATTAATTGCAATAACTGAATTATCATCGTTAACAGCATCATCAACCAACAAGGAATTTGGCTTCTTCTTTGATCTCAAAATAGCAGTAGCAGTACTATTTTCCTCCTCATGCCTTTCAGCACCCGAAGCCATCTAATAAAGGGGTTTTTTTCTTCCCCCTTATTTTACCCTAATATAACTGGTGTTGTTGGTGCTTTTCCCCAATGAAATCCGATTAATATTCCCCGGATCTAAAAAAAAAAACTTCCTTTTCTTATTTCCAAATTCCCAATTCAGAATCCAAGGGGAATCCTTTACCAATGTTCCTAATAAATAAACCCAGGCTTACCTCCAAAAATAATTCCCAAACCTCTAATGAAAAATAACAGGGAATCTCCCTTAAACTTTTCACGATCCAAAATCCT
>NW_001834658.1:22239-53475 GCF_000150035.1 Vanderwaltozyma polyspora DSM 70294
TTTTCTCAATGAAATTCGATATATATTCTCAGGATTCTAAAAAAAAAACTTCGTTTTCTTATTTCAAATTCCCAATTCAAAATCTAAGGGTATCTTTATCAATGTTCTTAATAATTAAAACGAGTATGACCTCAAAAATAATATCCAAAATCTTAATAGAAAAATAAAAGGGAACCTCCTTAAACGTTCTACCGACCAGATACACTATTATCAACAAAGAACCGATATGGCTTAGCTTATAATATAGTAATATATCACAAGAAACAAGTTTTGATCTTTATTAAAAGTTTTGCCACCCTATTATTTTAAAGGAAAGTATTAGAGTTATTAGAATTTAAGATCTATTAATTTTGAAAATATCGAGATTCCGGGTAACAAGTAATGTAGAATTAAGATTAAGCCCTTTTAATATGGAGATGTTAAAGGCTGTTGTATATAAAAAGAACATTAACTTTTAGAACAATTGTATTAATGAGAGTATAGTTGTAACGTTTGATGTTATCGTAAGGTGAATTTTTATGATTACAATCATAAACCATTCGATTATTGTTAATTTTCAGTATCCTTGAAGTACTTTTTTATATAGACATTTTCCTACTTTTGATCAAGAGATGTATAATACAAAATGTCTCTGGCTCTATTAGTTTCCTGACTCCATTTGAATACTATTTTCTGTATGATTTGGGATTTGGCGTCTGGCATTTTACAAGATTGTAGTTCTAATCATTTACAGTTCATGTGTCGGCATTAGTTTGTTTTTATTTGGTCTTTGGATCATACCTATCAAATAGTTTATTTCCTATAGATGAAAGTGTAATGTATATGTATAGATCATATATTTAACAATTCTTTACGTATTGATGGGAAGAGTTAAAAAAACGGGAAAATAAGATTATAATATGTGTTTGGTCATGAAAGCTTTAGTTGTTAAAATTTCTAATATCATTGATTAACATTATTTGTTTTAGTATTCTCATTCTTTTCTCATTTGGATTCTTCTAATTTAACCAATAATTCCTTGTGTAGTTTTCCTAATTTTTCAAAATCAGTAGCTTGAGCTGGCCATTGCACACCAAGGCCAGTTTCTTTATCTCTCTTTGGAATCAAATGGAAGTGTACGTGGTCAACTTCTTGATGAGCAATTCTTCCGTTATTTTGTAGGACGTTATAACCTAATCCATCGGAACCAACTTTATCAACACCTAAAATTTTTGCCAATTTTTTAGTTATTGGTAAAACTTCTGCCAAATATTCATCTGGAATGTCATGTAATTTAGCACCATGATACTTTGGAATAATTAAAGTGTGACCTTCTGCAGTTGGTTGAATATCCAAAAATGAAAAAGTATGTTCAGTTTCAATTAATTTGAATGAAGGAATCTCCCCTGTATTAAAAAATTAAAAAAATTTTGCAAATTAAATTATAAATCGAGTTAGTATTACTGTCGTGAAGTGATGATGGATTTGAAGGACATTACATTATATAGCAGACTCTTTGTCTGTCAATATAAATAAAAAATAACAAATTAACATACCGTTAATAATCTTACAGAAGATGCAAGCAGCATCGTGAGCAACTGGAGTAGACATATTGATAACGTTGAACTTAATTGGGTAATACCAAATTGATCAAGATGGGTTATAGTTGTAGCTAATGCAGAATGAGAAACATCCTTTAACTTTAAATAAAAACCTTTTTTTAGTTGAACAGCTCTTTAAGGTCCTTGTCGTATTTGTTGAATTGGATTCGAAACGTATCGTTCCTTATGATATTACAAATGTCAGTATATCGTAAGTGACAGAGTTGATATTTATTATGTTTGCATAATGGAAAGAGGATAAAATGTATACTATGTATTTGTAACTATTCGTTATATCCAACTTACACTCAATAAATAAATAAAAATTTCTTACCAAACTAAATGATATTAAGAAACTATCTATTGTTTATTTTTTGTTAGCTTTTATTAAGTTTAAGATAAAAAAAGAGAAAGAGTAATATATTATAATACAAAACCAAACATAAACATAAAATAATTTGTTTTGAAAGCATTTCGGTAGCGTTATTCTTGTTCTCTCTTTAACAATGACACCAGAGTATCGTTGGATATATTACATAGTTGAGGTATTATCATCTTGGTATCTATGGTTTTGTTGCCACCAATTTGTTTCTATTTCCATGGTTTCTCTTCTCGAACCATAACAAAAAAAAACTATACAAAAGCGGTATAGCTATTTTGGATCATTGATTTATAGATTTATATTAACTGTAGTTGTTATTTCAACACGTCATAGTTATCTTTTATTGTCATCCTTGTTCTCATTTAACCAATCACAATTGTTTCCGTATTCGGTTTATTTGGCTCTTATCCATTTATGAGAGCACTTTAGAAAGACTATGATCCTAGGAGATTATCCTGATAATACACTTTTTGCATTGATGGCCGGCTAACATCATGTAATTCATTCTTCTAATAGAGTGGTTAAGTCATGTGATCATTATTGGGAAAGTGTATAAGGAAGGGTAATGTGCCATGTAGCATAGTTACGTATACACCAAGACCACTAGTAGTGGTGACAGTATGGTGTTATTTATACCTAATATAATACAAGTATTAATGTTTGACCTACACATTAATATATACATCAATAGAGAGTTTTAGTTCCCTTGGGCATGTAATTATTCTTTGGATACTTAAATATATTTAGATAGATACCACTTTATGCTGATGAGTCCTCTCCTGAGGGAAAGATAAAAACTTTACTGGGAACAGGTGACATGTACAAGAAAAGACTAAACAAATAGATGTTTCCCATTTAAAGCACCCTCATCTTTAGCATATATATATATATATATGCTTTCCCATTTAAAGCACCCTCATCTTTAGCATATATATATATATATGCTTTCCAGATTGAGTGACACTTGTATCAATTTACACTGTTATAAATGTTTCACTCAGTTTACCTCGCTGATCACGTGTAGTCAAATCAGAAGTCAAATCACTTGTCGAACTTTTAATTTCCGACTGTATGCGTCATAATAGGATAATATCTGATAACACCTACCATCTCTTTATAACCTTAAAAACTGACGATGTTGAACATAATATCTTGGATATATATCAAGCTATAAATATTTATTGTCTGTTAGTTTATAGTTTTATACAGCCACACCCTGTTGTTCAATTCTGTTGAAGTAGTTGCTAAGAGATTTTTACCTGACTATCTATTTCCTCCTTTCTTTTACTAAAAATTTCACAAATATGATTACAGGCTCTGTATTTAGATCATATAGATCTATTGCTAAGAGATCTGTCACTTTGATTAGAGGTATTCCTTCCAATAGAAGAGTTATTTCTCCTATTGTAACTGTCTCTTTTGCTCATCACAATGCGTACTCTACTGTGGTTCAACCGAAATTAACCTCTGAAGTCTACCCAAATGTAAAACGCAATTCAGAGTATAAAAAGTTGACTTCTGATGATTTGGATTATTTTAAAAGTATATTAACTGAACAAGAAATATTACAAGCTAAGGATGAAAGTTCATTGGATTTTTACAATGAAGACTGGATGAGAAAATATAAAGGTCAATCAAAATTAGTTTTAAAGCCAAAATCTGTTGAAAACATTTCAAAGATATTGAAATATTGTAATGAGCAAAAAATTGCAATTGTACCACAAGGGGGTAACACTGGTTTAGTTGGTGGTTCTGTTCCTATTTTTGATGAAGTCATTTTATCTTTGAATAATCTAAATCATATAAGATCTTTTGATGAAGTTTCTGGTATTTTAAAATGTGATGCAGGTGTTATCTTAGAAAATGCTGATAACTTCTTAGCCGAGCATAACTATATCTTCCCATTGGATTTAGGTGCTAAAGGTTCTTGTCACGTTGGTGGTGTAGCTGCTACAAATGCTGGTGGTTTGAGATTATTGAGATATGGTTCTTTACATGGTTCTATTTTGGGTTAGAAGTTGTTCTTCCAAATGGTGATATGTAAGTAGTATGGATGCATTGAAAAAAGATAACACTGGATATGATTTAAAACAATTGTTTATTGGCTCTGAAGGTACTATTGGTGTCATTACAGGTGTCTCAATTTTAGCTCCACCAAGACCAACTGCTTTTAACGTTAGTTTTTTGGCTGTTGAAAATTTTGAAGCTGTACAAAAGGTTTTTGTTAGAGCCAAACAAGAATTGTCTGAAATTTTATCTGCTTTTGAATTTATGGATTCTAAATCCCAGGAATTAACAAAGCAACATTTGAAAGATGTTCCTTATCCATTGGAAGGTGAATACCCTTTTTACATCTTAATCGAAGTTTCAGGTTCCAACAAAGAACACAATGATGCCAAGCTTGAAGCATTTTTAGAAAAAGTAATGGAAGAAGAATTGGTCGTTGATGGTGTAATTGCCCAAGATGAATCCGATTTGAAAAATTTATGGCAATGGAGAGAAATGATCCCAGAATCATCTCAAGCAAATGGTGGTGTCTATAAATATGATGTGTCATTGCCATTAAAAGATCTATATTCTTTAGTCGAAGCTGTTAATGAAAGATTAGAAACTGCTGGTATAATGGGCGATGCCCCCAAACCTGTAATTAGTGGTATCGGATATGGTCATGTAGGTGATGGTAATTTACACTTAAATGTTGCTGTACGTGAATACAATAAAGAAATAGAAAAAACATTAGAACCATTTGTATACGAATTTATTTCGTCAAAGAAAGGTTCAGTTAGTGCTGAACATGGTTTAGGTTTCCAAAAGAAAAACTATATCGGATATTCCAAGAGTGAAGAAGAAATCAAATTAATCAAGGATTTAAAAAATCATTATGATCCAAACGCTATCCTCAACCCGTACAAGTATATCTAAAACTTGATTAACTCATAATATAATAACAATAATATTCAACTTATCAAAGAGAAAAAATTACGTATAAACAATTATAAACAGTACCATCTCTTTATATCCATATACTCTAATCACAATTAAAGTTAAAGTCATAAAATAACTTCTAGATAATGGATAATATGTAATTTATATACAATCCAACATTCTTTTTACAACTATAGCACATCAATTGATTAGTGTTTGCAATATGTGATTCTTATTGAGTCATCCTGGATATAAAATAAAAGTACAATATGGGATTTTGGTTTACAACGCTTATATGAAACAACATTAAACCGGAAAGTTCTACTACAATAAAGAAATTTCTATCTAACCAATATACTGCATATGTGTATTTATACTTTAGCTAATTGGCTCAAACCACTATAGTCATTAGTGATAAAGGGATATTTAGAACACCATTTATAATCAATATCTTATTGGCAAATAGGATTAAGGTATCGCTCCTTTTTCTGAAAAATAGTAGTACTCATAATACATTAATGTATTTAATTAAGCACACATGAGGTTTTAAACTATATTCTATCCATTTTAAATTATAAACAACTTCCAATTGCCTATTTACAGATTAAGAAGCTAAGATAGCTTATATGATACTATCGATTATTAGATATATCTATTTCAGAGATGTCATTAACTCAAAAATTTTTCGATTTGAATAATGGTAACCAGATACCTTCTATTTCAATTATAGGTACAGGTACCAGATGGTTTAAACGTCCCGGTTCTGAACATACATTTTCTGATGAACTGGTGGAGCAAATCAAGTATGCCTTATCTCTACCAGGTATTATTCATATAGATGCTGCTGAATGTTATGGCACATACCCAGAACTTGCTAAAGCTTTAAAAGAATCTTCAAAACCTAGGAGTGAAATATTTATTACTGATAAGTACTCTACGCAAACTAAGTTTACTAATGATCCAATTGAAGGTTTGAATACTGGATTGAAAACTCTGGGTTTGGATTATGTGGATCTTTATTTAATACATTCTCCATTTTTTGATCCTGAGTTTAAAGGTTCTCTAACATTGGAAAAAGTCTGGAAAGATATGGAGACTTTATATAAGGAAGGTAAAGCTAAAAGCATTGGTGTTTCAAATTTTTCAGTTAAAAATATAGAAGAAATATTAAAAATTGCTGGCATTAAACCACAAGTTAATCAAATAGAATTCAATGCATTTTTGCAGAATCAAACTCCGGGAATAGTTAATTACTGTCAAAAGAATAATATTCAATTGGAAGCTTACTCTCCATTAGGTCCATTGCAAAAAAGACCTGAAAATTCCAATGAATTACCCTTCTACAATTACATTGACGAACTTGCAAGCAAGTATGGCAAAACTGATTCTCAGATTCTATTGAATTGGGTTTACAACCGTGGTATTTTACCAATTACCACATCTTCAAAGACTCAAAGGATTATTGATGCCCAAAATATTTTCAGTTTTAATCTAACTAAGGATGAGGTCGACACTCTAACTAAATTAGGGTTAGAACAGCCTGCTTTAAGAATATATTGGACTAATTTTTATGACAAATATAATTCTGAGGCACAAGCTTCATAAAATATTTATGCTTAAACAAATATATATACATACATACATACATACATCACAATATAACTTAAATGTAATTATGCAATGCAATCAAAAGTGGTTCATAATATGGTGAGATCAACGTGGAAGAAATCCTGCTCTTCTTAAACTTTCAACTGCTGTGCTAGATATGTGCCTGAATCTAGCCGAACCAAGGGGTGTTCCACCATACCATCTGGTAACTATAATCATGACATTAAATATATTAGATCTTTCCAAAAGTGTCAATAACCTTTGGCCAGCTCCGGACTCACCACCGTCAAAACAACCTTGTTGGATATTCTTCGGTACTTGTATTATAGATGATGCTTTTGCATTGTTCTTCTTATTTTTTCCCTTTGTAGTAGTATCTTTATTATTGCTTTCATTAGTTGATAAATCTGCAGTTCTCCAGGCGTACATATGAGGATGTGAAGATTTTACAATTGACTTATTTGCCATCAATTCGTGCAAAATTTTTGGTATATCATCTTGATTCTTTAAAGGACAACATCTAGCCTGAAATTTTGATTTCCTATCCACTAGTACTTCTGATTCATTCCAATCGACCATTATTTGTTCCTCAACAACAAATTGCAGTTATAATCACTAATTCACCCTGTACAAAAAACTATTTATAAGTGAAAACCATCCAGTTGTCCAATTAGTCCTTTAATCTTTACTAAAAATTTGATCTGTGTAATAGTGTATTCAAAAATGCTTCATCTATGATTGCAACCAATATTATCACGGAAGAATATAAAAGTAGCTGTACCCGTAACAATAAGTCAATTTTAGTAGTAATTTGATAATACGACTAAAATTGATAATTCTATCATTTGTAATAACCATCAAGTAGAAAAATAAAAACAACATCAATATCAACAATTTTATAACACAGTATTAAAACTGTTATTAGATTATTAGTAGTGTGATATCATGGTAATTCTGTATAAGGAGGGGGTGCAGGAGTGGAACTCTTCTTAGTCTCATTTTGACCATTGCTGGGCCTATCAGTCGATGAATGATGGTCACTATGAGAGCCATATATTAATGGAGTCTGTAAAGTAGGGGTTGAATTTTGAACAGCGTTATCTAATCTCTCTGGATCTTGGACATAACCTTCTTGATAAACGTAAAGGTATTCTGTATTGTTTCTTAATGGACTAGTGATAGTAATATAATAAAAAGCATGCAACATACCAGGAACAAATCCTAGTATTGTCAGTAAAATATTAATAAAAAAATCAATAGAACAACATCCAGATCTAAGCACAACGGCTGCTGGTGGGAATATTATAGCCACTAGATATAGGATAAAATCAGAAACTGAGCAACAAACAAAATAAAAGCACATTGTTTTAATCTTTTCACCTCCTTTGGAACTTTAATGTAATATAAGTGTATAATAGAATGTATACCGTATAATGTATAACGTATATATAAGTATACATATAAATATAATTATTAGTTTTGAATAAGGGGCAGTAATGAATTTCACTTAATTAACCCTCTATCGCTAAATATATAACAGCAAAATTTGCCAAAATCCTCAAAATAGTATCTAACAAAACAAAATATGCTCTTTAATACAATGTATAAACTATTTCCTCCCAGAATCTGTTCAAAACAGTAATAGTTTAACTTCAAATCTATTCTTTCTTATTACCTTATAAACATCATAGTTTATTGATCTAATTTATACATCGCGTAATATATGTATGCATATTTAAATTTATATGTAACTAAATATGGAAAGTTTCTTATACATACATGAACAACAATCAAATCAACAGATGATCTAGTCATATTATTTATCCTGTTGTTATGCCAATTAGTCTTACAATAAAATATTCATATTAATCTGCTGTTATATAACAACTTTGCTGTAAACGTACCATTTTCCAATTTTTAGTTATGCACATTTTCTTTGATTTAATGTATTAAAGCAGTTGCAGTGGGATATCTTTTGACAGTTGTGAGGTTCAATCAATCTTAATTGCATTTGCATCTAAATCAGGATGAAAAGTTGTTGGATTGATATAGATAGAATATTTAGTTAGTAGGAGATATGTATTGTACAGCTATAATTAAGGGATTCTACAGCAACATTAATTGAAGACAGGGAATAGTTGTATAGAATTATAACCAAGGGTAAAGTTATACTTATGCTTAAAGTATCGATAAAATATGACCTTGTTCTATTTTTTCAAGAGATATTATTTATGTTCATCATGAAAAATAATATTGATAATATAGGATAGTTTTTTATATCAGGCAAGTGCATATAGCCTTTAGGAATAGGTTAATGAGATCCAAAAAATACTCAGAATAATTAATCGACTCTTACTATCTCAAATATTTGTAAACGTCTTACTTACTAAAGCTGGAAAAGCGTTATATATGAGCATTTAGGATGCAGATATGTCCTATTCAAATCATTTTCTTTTAAAATGTTTGAGTCAATCAATTAGAATATGTTTTATAAATTTCAACCAGTCATACGAAAGAATAAATAATAGTCGAAAGTCAAGTTTACAGACTTCTTAAATATAGCAACAATATAGTGAATGAAGTATTGTTGGAAGCCAAATTTGGTTTAATAATTACCCCTTCTCATATGGGTACATACAATGTCCAGGCCATTACATACCATATTCAGTTTTAGTGATTATGACGGCTCGTCAATTATTCGTAGTCCAGGTGCCATGAAAAGATTTGTCGAAATATTCGCCAGATAAATAGAGACCAAATATTACCACTTGTAATTTAAAATAATTGTGTGATTTATTTAAGATCTGTTATTGTCCTTGAAGGACCAGAGGAAAAATTGTCACATATCAATACTATATAACTAATGATTTCTCAAGACAAGATATTGAACTTGCAGTAAGAACCTCAGATGAACAAGAGGAAACTTGATTATTTAAGGAAAATTTTGGAAATATATGTCAGCCGGCTTAAATTTTGTCAGTTTTTCTTTCTTTAAACAACACCACGGGCGGTTAGTGTAGTGGTTATCATCCCACCCTTCCAAGGTGGGGACACGGGTTCGATTCTCGTACCGCTCAATTTTTTTGCATGATCATAATATATCACCTAATTTAAAGATAACGTTGGATAGATTTATAATAATTCACTCTTTCAATATCTGGCATCTACAATTTTTTGACAAGGTTCCTTACAAATTTGTTAAGTATACTATATTATTATGTACTATTGACAAAGTCAACCATTTTAATTCCTGGAAATTTAGTGTCAGAGTAGAATATTTACATATCGGGTAGATTCCAAATTAATATCCAAAACCAGGTTACTGCTTTCGATGAAGCAAACCATACATGGAAGTAAATTATGGGGTTATTAATACTTTTTAGTAGTGTTGTTGACGATTGAATTTTTTCATATTTATATTCTTTTAATTAGTTACAGTACTTGCTGTACCTGTTCAAGAGTTATACAGTCCTCATCCTATGGTATGTCTTTAAGTACTTCAGAAACGTCTAAAATCAATATCGAGTGCCCGAGGGTACTTGTATTGATTATAAGCAAGACATTATCACATCCAAGTTCGCATCTCTTATCTTTGTATGTCATCTCAAAATTAAAAAAACAAGCTATCAGTACCAGTGTACCAGTATCAGTGAGTCTCCCATAAAAAGACATTAAATAATCTAAAATCGTTGGTAAATGAAATCCTACTTATATCTTACGCACTAAAAGAAGTCGAATATGTACCCTATCTCTTTATCAAAATGCAAATATAAACATATCTAGTTTAGTCCACATGATAAAAGGACAATCGTTCCATATTATATGGCCAGGTATAATCTGACAATATAGCCAGATATGCTACACTAAACCTACAAAATTACAATACAAAGTATTCAAGAAATATTACAACTAGAGTAGTATAATTTGAAAAGGATCAGAAATTTGGGTATACTTGATACTTCATCGAATCCTGAGTACATTTAGGACCTGATATCAGACTGGTGCACAGCGTTTGTCTCGTCATTTTCCTTCTCGTTAATACTTTCTCTGACTATTTAGAAGATCAGATAAAGAGTAACTACGTAATAAATCCCATAGATAAACTTATCTTTCAATGCAATCAATTACATAATTACTGCTTCACCATTTCTATACCAACATTATTGCTAGTATATTTAAGCAAAACCATGTTTCTTGCTTACTTCTTCTGTTTTAGAGTAACATCTTGAAATCTAAATACAAAAAAAAAGAATAACTATTTTCATTCTATCAAACATTTCAAAATTTCATTGGCCTTTTATAGTTTTCAATTTCTAAAGAAAAATTTTCATTGCGATTACCCGACGATTACCGCTTGAAAGTATTCAGGGCAAGGAAAATTAACATAGTGCAGACAATGAGATGGTTAGTTGCTTAAATTGTAGTTAGGTCAAGTTGAGTTTAGTTTTTATTAGATCAGGTCAATGAACGGATTCTGATAATACAAGATTCCTAGAATGCTAGTGTTTATACTTATTATTTGATGTTGGTTTTGTGTGAAATTCACGTTTAAAGAATTGTCCAGAAGTCGTGGGAGAATTGATGTAATAATTAATTGAATCTAAGAATTATTAGTTTGTATTATAAATGTCCTTGAATGTATAATTAAAATGCTAAATGTTATTTACTTGAAATAGGTATAAATCTATTTATCTAAAATGCTGGGTATCCATGAGAAATGCTTAGTTTTTGTTTGCCTTGATTTAAAAGCCATATTGTGCCATTATTTGTTCAAAATCCCAACTTTCATCGGTTGATCTGTAACCAGTTTTTAAATCGTTTAAAACTAATGGAGTCTTTTCACTTACTGGCGTTATAGAGCGAGATTGTGCCAAGCTGTATCTTGAACTACTGGCGCTCATTGATTCAGTTAGAGTTGCTGAACTCATATTAGAATCAATTGAACTACTACTGACTTGACGATAGAATTTATTATATGACTTTGTTGGTGAAATTGGTGAAACTGGTCTTTGAATGTATTGGTGTTGTTCTGACTTTGATTTGAGAATTTTCTTTCTTTGATAAGAAATTTCCAAATCTCTCATGATTGGTTCTAATAGATGTCTTAAATCTAAGATCAAATCATTTTCATTGATTCTTAAATCCCAATTTAGCAAAGCCAATAATTGCATTTCCATTAAATTAACATCTTCTAAAGAGAACAAACCGTCAGTATATTCTGCCCAATGTTTGTTCAAAGGAGAAGAATCGTTATGATATTTAGCACTAATAATTAGACATGCTAAAAACATACGATGAATGGTTGAAGGTAAACCAGTAGCATCTTTTGGTAAGATTCTTTGTAATTTCTTCAAATAACAAGTAGTGGTTAATAATGTGGAAGTGTAGACGTTGGTATATCTAACTAACTTTGTAATGAATGTCATTAAAGATGGTAATCTTTGTTGTTTAGAGTCTGATGGAGAAGTTGGAGGTGTTGGTAAACTAGCAGGTAGAACTTGAAGAGTAGTGTTTGTTAAAAATTTAATCATATCATCAGTGACTGGTGATTTCATTAAAACACGCAAAGCTTTCTTATGTTCTTGTGACATTTCGTGAATATAATTTTTATGAATTGATTTTTATTCTACTTTAATCAATATATATATATATTTATGTATATATGTATATTGAAATGTCTTGAATTGATTGAATATCTTAGTGGTTTACTGTACACAACAAGATAACGAGAAGTACAATACTAAACAACAAGAAAAATTTATTCCAGAAAACAATCCATCCTTATCCCAATCATCATCCATATATATATGTAAATATGAATATTCTTAAATCATAATAAATGGTATTCATTGTAATCATCTAATTAAACTCATTTACACATCCATCATTCTCAACTATCGACTACAACAGTTTAACAGAGATCACATACAGTATTTAAAATTAAATGTGGATAAAATAGATAATAAATATGTTAGATTCTACGCGAAATCACGAAATAACTATATATTTCAATAGTCAGCCCAGTCTTTCGTTGTATGTATTGTACTATATTGAAAAGAGTAAAATATAAATCTGCAAGACATTTCGAGAATCCAACCAACTTGATTAGTATAATTAAATAAATTCAATTTCGTGTAACTAATGATATCAAGACAGGAGAAAAATGATGTAAAATTAGACAAAATAAAGTACAAAAGCGAAACGAAAGCGAAAGAGAAGCGAAATAAAAGCGGAAGCGAAAAGTATAAGTATAAAATCTATCTGTACATATATGGTATTTATTTTTTTACATCGTAGCAGCAGCAACAGAGAGAGTACTTAAATCACCAATCTTAAACCTTTAAAACATATAATTGTAATAGGAGAGATTATTTGTTAATAGAAACGCCAAAAAAGTATTGCCATATATATTTTCTTTTTGATTTTGAACAATGCCAAGACTCTTTCTTCTTCTGTTTTATTCATTTGAGTTTTTACTGAATTAGTTCTTGTTCATCTTGTTCTTGAAGTGACTTTTAATGAATACTTTCAAGAATAATAAGGCTATCTATTCTTGCATATTTGGTTTTGAAACATTCTAATACAGATTTTGATGATTGGTTGTGTCGCTTTTTTTTTTCGTATTATTTAATGTATATGCTATGTAGGCTTAGAAGTGGTTTGTGCATGATGTTTAAAAGGTACTTTCTTGTTTTATTATTTTTTTTCGTAAATTTACTGAAGTAGTTAGGCTTACCCATTTTGGTTTATTTGGTCTAAGTTATGTTATGCTAGGAAGGAGATGACAAGGCCGCGATTAGTTTGATCGAAATTCTTTTTATTCGGGGATCCAGACAGACCCAAATGGAATAAATAATCTAGTCCTGCAAGAAACGAAAAGAGTCCCTACATCAACATTTGGAAAAGGAGGGCAAACCGCATTTCTTTTTGAAATTAGTTTTGTTATACAATAAATAAGATTACCTATTGTGTTCCAACAATTAACTCATTATATATAGATTTATATAAATTTTCGTGGTCTGTTTGTTTGAATTGCATTGCACTTATGTTTGTTTTAACATAAGATTTGTCCTTTTTAGGTCTATCACTATGGTTTTTGGAATTTCTTGTTATGCACCCTAAATTATATTTTTCAAGTCACAATGAATAACTATAAATCGATATCGCCTTGATTTTAGAATATATGTTATTTTATTTAAATTAATACCAATTTAAGTAAAATATATTAAAATGTCTTCATTTTTTATGAGGCTTCATTAATTTTAACTTCCTCCAAATCAATTCATATTGATCACTGTATAGGTTGGGCTTGAAATTGAGAGAGATTACCTACTCAGGTAAGGAAATATATCCAGTAGAACCACCTTTCGTCTATCTTTTACTGTTTTACGCTCCAACTACACACTCAAAGGGTAAAAAAAGAAAATGCCGTCGAGATCACTTGACTTTTACAAACATGATCATTATGTCATATTAGATGGAGAGAGCTACACACAGGTATCATTGAAACGCAGTTTTGAAGATCTCCTCCAAATTACAGGATGACAGTGACACTATTTTGTTTCTGAACTTTAATTATTGCTATCTTGTTCTTCTTCAACTAGCATACAAAGTAACACAAGTAATCCGTTGTTGAGCCATAATTGCAAAAGAAAGCTCATCCGTTGTCCTAGAGCTCCAGCCTACTGCAGTACTCAACAGAAAAATGAATTTGAATCCTATGCATTAAGATCAGTCAACATGTTGTACTTCATAAAAATAGGAAGTAAAATAGAAAAAGCATATAAATTAAAACAAATACCGTCAAAATAGATATTTATCTTTATAACATAAATAATTCTACCACCTTAGTAAGATCTCCATATCTCAATGGGTTTTCAATTTTTGGGCTCGAAATTTTTCGTAGTTCCAATTCTCTACTTATCTATTACGGAGAAGAAAGACACTCCTCAAATTGTCCTAACAAAAGATTAGTTACCTATAAGACTGGCTAATCATTTAAACATATCTTCATTGTTTAAATATTATTATTATCCAAGCTGACAAAGCCTCAAAATTAATAATGAGAAGTTGTCAAAGGTTATTTATAATTAATCATACAGAAATTTGAATCGTCAATTCTTGTTTTTCTTTTGTTCAGTTGAAATTTAATAAAAATAGAAGTCTATCTACATATATTTAATTTTATTTCCTTTAAAGTTCATCAGCAGTTCTTTTAATACCTTTTGTTTCTTGTGGTGTAGTGTCTGTATTATGTGAATCAGATTTTTTAGCTTGAGACGATGATTCTTCAGCCTGAGGCAATAGATCTTCAGTATTATTAGTTTCAGCCAAATTTTCATTTGTCGCTTGGTATTCCTTTTCTGCTCTGGCTAATTCCTCTGTGACATTAACATCTGCTCCCTTTTCAAGTACCAACTGTAATACCTTACGCCAAACTTCTTCCTTCCTTTCTGTAAAATCATTTAGCTGAAAGACATTATATTTCTCCAGTGACCAATCTTGCTGTTGTAAACGTATCAATTTTACCATGTAACACGATGATCTCATAGCTTTACCAATGTCACTAATCAATGAACGAATATATGTACCAGATGATACTTTTGCCTTAAAATGCAACAATGGCGCACGATAAGCATCACCAGTTTCAGAAATAGCTTTTTCTTCTTCTTCTGATAAATCTATTGATTTCTCAACCTTTGCTTCTTCACTTTCATATTTGTTCTTTTCACAATATTCCTTAGAGAAATATAAGGTGTCATTTAATAAATTAGCATTCAGGTTTTTAACAGTTTCAATAGCTTCTTCTGTAGTTGGCCTTAATAAAGGGTAGTTATGGCTTGTATTCAAAGAATCAGGAAATACATCTAAGTCATAAATAGATACCTGTCTTGGCTCAATAGCTCTAGGTAGAGGCTTTCCTTCTCTCGCATATTCATGCAATGGTTTACCATCCATTTTGAGAGCGGCATAAATTGGAGGAGTCTGCTTCAATGAACCTTTAAATTTGTCAGGAATAGTTTTCAATTCATCCATTGTCAAATGTTTGGTTGAATTTCTTGATAGTATATCACCTTCAACATCACCAGATGTAGTAGAGACACCAAATAAGGCTTCACTTTCATATACTTTCACTGTCCCAGATAAATAGTTCGACAATTGTTTAGTTCCTGAACCAATACCAATAACTAAGACTCCTGATGCCAATGGATCCAAAGTACCACCATGGCCCATCTTAACTTTTGAAACTTTACGAAGTTTCCTTTTACTTGCCTTTTTACCAGTCTGTTGCTGATACTGTTGCATTCTTTCAGCTGTAGCTCTTTTGATTTCATTAGAAAATACTTGACTATTAGTTAAAGCATGTTGTAACTTCAACATAAACTGATTGGAAGTTATCCCACTTGGCTTTTCAATAGCAAAAATACCGTTCATCTTTCACTTGATTTATATATAGCTATATAAGCACTTTCCACCACTAAGAATGAAGACTCACCTAACTTTTAAATCTATGTTCAGTAGTTCTATATTTTTAAATTAGTGTATCTCATCGATTATTTTCATATTTGAAACTTTTCATCTGAAGAATTTCATTATGCGCGATGACCTTAAAGCCATCCATTTTCTACTTATTAAGAAATTTATGTACATCATACTAATGATAATAAGATCATTGTTGAGTAACAACTGTTAATTAATTAATTAATTAATAAATTATTCACTATATGAAAGTATTTGAGATCTTTTGACAAATGTTCTATAATATATTAGTCTATGATTTTTATGCTATATTATGGTTTATTTGAACAAATATTTTTGAACATACCTATTACGGCAATGAATGCATCCTTTGCTTGTTGTTTAAACCTATTTTTACATCTTTGTCCGGAAAGTCACCATCTAATTTTGTTTTGAACTCATCTATTTCTTCTAATGCCATTTCGTTTATTGTTTCTTTTGGCAAAACAGAGGGATCTGAATAAATGTCATTCTTTGATGAAGAGTTTTGTTTCGTGTCATAATTTAAACCAAAAAGCTTACTGTATTTCTTATACTTCAACCTTTGCGAAGTAACATATTTTCTCAAGGTATCGATTGTATCTTGATCTAGTTTATTGAATGCCATTCGTCTTTTCATTATTGTTTTGTCAAATAAAACATCGGGATCTAAATACTTTTTAGGGGAAGTTTGGAGGGATTGTAATATTTCTGCTTCCATCTCTTCTATTGGCATTGTTCCATTAGACCGATTCACTTCATTAACATTAGATTTCCGTATTGAAAAATGATATATTGTTCTACCATTATCATTATTCTTCATAAAATGACATTCATTTAATTTCAAAATACTCATTGAAATTTTAAACAAAAAATTCGATCCTTCATAGAATAAACAATCCCAAACACGTAGCGTAGTTTCAATTGGGAAGGTACCTACGAAACAACTCATCAACCAATTTGTTGTGCATAACACAATCGAGGGTAATTTATGTAGAAATTCGTTTGTCCTTCGTAAATGCAGAGGTTTTTTCTTATCATGATTATAATTTTTCTCAATAAAAGGCCATATTTCAGGCAAAAATTCTTTAACACATAACATTAATACTCCCTGATTTACATTTACACCTTCTAAATCAAAATTGTGAACTCCTGGAAGAAATGTTGAGGTTATGATAACTAACATCCAGAAAGTTCGTTCTTCGTCCAGAAATAGCAATAGCAACCCTGCTATAAAGTTCAAAGACTGACAATAACCGATACTGGGACAATATATTGCGAAGGCAACAAGCACATTTCTTAACGACTTAATCATTGGAGGATCTGAAATTTGGAAAGGTTCACGTTGGAAATGTAGGTTGTTTGGGAATGTTCTATTAAGGTCTCTTTCGATGACATCTAGTTCAGGTAAATATTTATGGTCAGCATTTTTATCATTCCTATTTTTAAACTCATCTAGCTGGGATACTACCCGTAATAGCTTCATGTATAGATTTTTATTTTTGTTTAATAAATCATCACCATTTACAAAAGCCCACCAAGCATCACCTCTCCATTCCGCAGGCACACCTTTTCGGACTAGTTTTTTCAATTTGTCATTCTTTGCAGGAAATTTCTTTGGTGTATCATTTATAACTGGCAAGCCATTATTCGACATAAATCGTTCCCATTTATTTTTATTTTTGCTACATGAATATGAATAGTTTGACCACCACTTATCATATTCTTCTTCAGTAATATATTTACTTGCTTTCCTAAAACCATATCTATCATAAGAATGCGCATAATGATCTGAACTTGCAGGCATGATATTTGATTCTAACTTGGAGGCGTCTAAAAGGTTAAACGGTTCTTCAATTTTTCTACCATTAATGACATCAATTTCATTTAAATCATCTATTGACATTTCACACATATTTAGAATACTATAAGTTTCATTATTATTGTTGTTACTACCCTGATCATCCAAATTTAGGAATGGCTCATCATCAACCTTTGAATGGTTTAAAGATACATCCAAATCGCCTATCTGAACTTCACTATCAGCTGTAGTATCCTCTTGAGAAGTTATATCGGTATCATCAAATTCCAACATATCAACGTTAGTGGGTACTTCCTTATCATTTCGAGTATTCGCATTGAACCCACCAAATATTGCAGTTATCATCAAATCTAAACTCTAAATTGCATATAATAGACATGTATATACCTTAGGATGAACATCAGCCATATGCAAACTGCCAATTGCAACCTGGGAAGTGGAAATAAAATCAGCAACTAGAATCTGAATCAACGATTCAAATAAGATAACTTAAAAAATTCCTTGTGACTACTTAAAGTTTTGTGAATCCATCATGCCATATCAATCACCTATATTAATATATATGCAATTGTAACAAAATAACGATAAAGCCCAAAAACACAACCGTGATGAGATGAGATCAGTTTGTTGTCGGTTTGATTACTTAACTAAATGCACCACCCAAAAATTCAAACCAAATGAGCAGACAAACTCAGGGAGAGACAAAATTAAGTATAGATCGACACGAAAGAATGAAAGGATGTGAAGAATATCGTTTTGTCCATTGCGATGTTCATTAGCCTCAAAATGCACTGAGTATATCTTCGGTGAACAAGGAAGACATATATATATATGTAAATAAATTTATAAACTGATGTATCCATGCAAAACCACATCAGATGCGAACCTTCATCTGTTCAAGTCTTGAACTGGTTTCGAAATCTCGATATTATATAGCAAGATATTTCGAAACGAGGTAATGACGTCATATATATTTCCTATTCCCTAGTATAGTTAATTAGTAGATCTGGTAATATATTTAAGAAATAAATCAGGAAATGATGAGTCCCTTACAAATCACTATCACAAATAGATATACTCATAGTTAAATGTTTATCTGTCACAGTTAATTGTATAATTGTCTTGTTATAATTTTAACACTCTGTTTCTTATTTCTGGCTTACGTTGTCGTATGGCTCCACTTTGAAGTGATTTGGGTTTCGAAACTTTTCAAGATAATCACGTGTTTAAGATGAAAGAATAGAAGCCGTAAAAGAAATCCTAATATCAAATTTCGAAATCGTTAACAACTTGAAAAGGTAATATTATACAGAGTGACTAGTTTAACTTAGGAAAATTGTGAATAGGTAGTTGTATTAATGGCATTCTGTGCAATTGAATAGAATTTATGCCAATTAATTAGTTAGTGAAGTGGAGTAATATTAACCTGAAAGGTAGAATCATCCTTTTATATTAAGTTTTTTGGGTTCATTTTAATTACCAGCTTTTCCTAACAGTTTTGTTGAATCTATCCTTACAGATCTTTGAAAAGTTGTAGTCATTTTGTTACTAGACAGACGTGGGAAAAAATACAAACACCAAACAATATTGCAATTAGTTATAGATGGCAATTGAATCTTTTGATTTTGCAGCCTTTAAAAAGCAATTGACTACAGACTTACAATCTTTATCTTCTGAATCGAAAAGAAAAAGTACAGATGTTAAACACGCTAGTGATAAATCTATTGAAATTTTGAAAACTGTAACTAATATAAATGATTTAACAAGACATCCAGATTTCGTAGTACCATTCATTTTGGCATGTTCTTCAGGAAATGCAAAGCTAACTTCAATTTCTATGCAATGCATTCAAGTTATATCAACTGTACAATGTATACCAAGTACTAGAATTTCTGAAATTTTAGATGCTTTTATTAATGCTACTCATTTAGCGGTGGAAATACAATTAAAAGTTATGCAAATTTTACCTATTTTTTTTAATACTTATTCAAAATTAATCTATGGAGATTTATGCTCAAAATTGTTGAAATGCTGTTCAAATTTGTTACAATTATCAACAAAATATCCAATGGTTGCTGGTACAGCTAGTGCAACTTTACAACAATTAATTGATGAAATTTTTGATCGTTTATCTTATACTTGGGAAGATAATGAAGAAACAAAACCAATTTATGATAATAACATTTTTAAAGTTGCAATTTCAGACAGTGAAAAAATAAATACAAATGCCTATCATTACGATGTAAACAATTTACTGGCAGCTTTGTGTTTCACTTTGGATTCTTCAAAGAAAATGGATTCAAATCCAGTTGCCTCTGACATTACTCCTATATTAAATGTAAGTGACATACCAATTGATTATGCTCTAGAAATTTTGGAAACAATTCTGAAAAATAATAAAGAATTGTTTTTCAAATATACAGATTTATCCTATATATTAAGAATTAAAGCAGTTCCACTATTGTTACGTAATATTTCATCCTCAAATCAGTTTACTACAGTGGTAAGAAGTTATCGTTGTGTGAGAGCACTATTGCAATGTGAATTCATACCGGTAATGGAATTAGAAATGGAAGTTGTACTGTCCCTTTTAATTCACGTAATATCGAAAGATTCAGATTTGCCAGTTTGGAAAAAGGCACTCTCCCTAGAATTGTTCCTAGATATTTCAAAAAATTTCAATTTCCTGCAAGATATTTTTATCTCCTATGATAAATTTCCTGATAGAAAGCATATTTTGGAAAACTTATTAAAAGAACTGAACAATTTAATTAATTCAGAGGATTTGGTTTCATACTTACAGGAATCAACTATTATCGAAATTACAGATTCTCCTCTAATATCCAATGAACTATCCATGATTAAAACACCTTACATTCAAACTTTTGATAAAATTAATGTAAATTCAATTAATTTGACATATTTCATATGGATAATTTTAGGCATCTCGAGTTATATTTCGGAGGGATTAAGTTTGAAAGCACAAGATGTTATCAGAGAGGGGACAAATACTGATTCAGGTGATTACAAGAATTTAGAAGCAATGTTTAATGGGATATTCATTTACCTATTTGATATACATAAAAAATTTCTATATTCCACGTCTTTGGATAGTCATTTGTTTCATTCTGCAGTTAGATCTTTCCAAAAGATTTCTCATGTTTCTGGTGTTTTATCAAATGATGAAAAGCTTACAAAATGTTTGAACCTTTTTTCTCTAGGAATAGTACAAAACGCCAAACGCCCTTCAAAAGATGCTCCAAAAGATGACAACAATGACCAATTGACTAGGCAAACAAGTACCGTATTGAATGTATTAAGTGAAACTTTAATGGGAACATCTGAATCAGAGAAGACTAACGAGGAAAGAACTTCCAAGAAGGTTTTACATCCAAGAAAAATGAGTAAAAAACATGTGGTTTTACTGAGAGCCCTTTTATCGTTATCTATCTCATTAGGATCCAACTTTAACAGTGTATGCTGGCGTTATGTATTAGTTACTTGGCAATGGGTGTCATATTTCATCTATGGCCCTTCTTCTGAATTCATGGAAAACTATTATGTACAGGATGTGCCAAGTGCCCCTGCTTTATCAAAGAATAGCATATCATCTATTGAAAGTAGTATTGAGAACCTATTAACAAACTCAACATTGTACAACGCTGGCTCTTTCGAAATGTTACTGAGATCGTTGATAGAGTGTTCACATAAATCTTTATCCATGCCAAAATTTGAAGATAATATTTGCCAGTATCCAGTGTCAGAAAGTGGAGAAATTGAATATTGTTTATATAATAAAAGTTTTTTTGTCACCGAATTAGGAGAGTTCAGCATGCATAACAGCTCCCAATTTTATATGAATCCAGATGGTGAGAATAATTGGTTTCTAATTTACGATTATTTGGTTGAACTAATTGGTAACCGTGATATATCCAATACATTGCTTCGATTATATGCGACAAGGGTATATACTGATATTATATTAAAAACTACGAATTCTGTCGATGAAATAAAAGACGCAGATAAGAGGAAGGTTGCCTTTGGAAGTTTGGAGGTTTTGTTTTCTAAATCTTTTACTATCTTAATTAACAAATTAAGAAGCCTCGATATGGGGAAAGAACAAATATATCATGGGGTGGCTGATACGGAGTCAAAAATATTATTGCAACTTTTGTTCACGTTAAAAGAAGTACTGAATGAATTTGGCGATTCACTTGACAAGTCATGGCCAACTGTATTTGAAGTGATTAATTCACCATTCCAGTGGGTAGTAAATGACGACCTATTAGTTGCCACAGAAGCTGAAGATGATTCTTCATTGGTAACAGGTTTAGTTTTAAAGCACAAAGAAATGGTTGAAGTTTCTTACGACGTTTTCAAATTGATATCAGACGATTTCCTACAAACCCTACCTTTAGATACCATCAAAGATGTTATTGATACCCTGAGAAACTTTGTTTCACAAAGCCGGAATCTAAATATATCATTTTCATCTATTAGTCAATTTTGGCTTGTAGGCGATTATTTGAGGATCCATCATAAAATTGAAAACATCGAATCATCAGATGTGGAGAAATTCTCAACTCTAATTCAAGAAAAAGGTCTAATTGAAGTTGTAAATTCTACCGATTCATCTAGGTCACAATTTGAAATATCTAGTGCATTATGGTTGTACTTACTTAAAAAGCTTGTTGAATGTACAACAGATAGTAGGAATGAAATAAAGAGTGGATCCATTCAAACATTTTTCAGGATAATATCCTCTCATTCGAATTATCTTCCTGACTGGGATTTAATTTTCCTAGAAGTGTTGAATCCTTTACTAACAGCCAACATGAACGAAAATGAAATGCATACAAGTGTTGAGTTTTTGAATAATGTTTTACAGGGTATCATAAATCTCTACCCAATTCATTTTGTTGACTTTTCATCATCTCCAAACAGGGTTCCACAGTGGTCCACCTTACTGGATTATTTCCAAAGGATACTGGTTTCCGATTCAACCGAAGCATCGCATGCAGCAATTGTAAACTTCCAAAAGCTATTGAAGGAATTGGTTAATATCAAAGATATACCAAGTGAGATTTTGAAGAAATTGTACGAAATATGGTGTGGCTATAGCATTATATATGGTGATATTTCTGGAGGCAATACGTTTCATCAGGTATCAGGATACGATTGTATCGATGAACATATAAAGGGATTCCCATACCTATTCGAATTGATGAAATTATACAACCAAGTTACGGTAGAATTTGTTGAGAAGGCTTTGAGTTTGTTCAATTCTGCAGTGCGTTATCCACTTTTGCCTGAACACACTAAGGATAACAAAAAGCCTTCTTCATTACAGGGCGGTATTATGAAAAGCCTTTCCACCTTTAAATGTCTAGAAGATCCAGAACTAGAAAAATTATTATTGCTCCAATTAGGAGCAATAGCAACGTTACCTTTTGAGACGAGAGAAAAGATCGAAAAGAAGCTTTTACCAAAACTGTCTGCTAACTCTAGATCACGTATACCAACTTTTGAGGCAATTAGCTATAATGCTAGTGTCGAATTAAATGACAGATTATACATCATAGTCGACAAGAAGCCAGAAATAGTCAGAAGCGATTTCATTACTAAAGTAATGAGAAACTTAGGTGAAATTATTGAACGGAAGTCTTTAATCGACGTTAGTGCTGAAAAGAACAAGCCAATGTGGTTGCTGGTTTCAGGTTGTTTGAGAACTCTATCGGTGGAATTATTTAAGTCTACTGAAATGAATAAGGAACCAAACCAGTTTATTGATACTGTTTGTGACATATATACAAAAGTAACTGTTGCACCATTGCATAAATTAGATCCACAGATTGACGAAGAGACTCAGGATGTTGACAAAGAAGAGTATTGTAAGTATCGTGATATTTTGTTGAGCGTTGACGTCATGAAATTCATAGGAAAGGAACAATTAGAGTTTCTTGTTTCTACTGTGTGGACAAACTCTTTCCTTTATCACTTAGATGAAATTGAAGATGTACTTATCAAATCGGGAAATAATTTGTATGAAGTATCTGAGAAATTATCGGAATTTCAGTTTTCAGACATTGCAGGTTCAACAATCGAGTCTCCTTTACTAAGCAAATACAAATGTGCAATAGAATGCCTGAATGATTTAGTCAAATTTATTACGCTACAAGGTGAAGAATACAAAACCTTACGAACAGTAGCTGCTCCATATTTAGTTTCACGTATTGCATTTGCATTGCGAAGACACATATCCGATCAATCACTGGTTGGAAGAGCACCAATTTCCAAGATTCGTAAGTTAGAATTAGAAACCTTGCTTCGTGGGTTAAGAGATATATTAGAATCATTACTATCTGATACTATAACCTCTAATGAAACTGTAGTGAAGAATGTAAAGCTATTATACCCCTTAATATTAAGAACAATTCCTATTTCTCACAAGGTCCCTGATCTTCAAGAAGTTGTTCTAGACTTATCATTGGGCTTCACTAAATTAACATCCAAGTAAAATAGAAATCTAACATATAATAGTGTAGTTTACTACAAACATGTAAAGTAATTTTTAACTTTTAAATTATATATATATATATATTTACAATTACTGTTAATTAATGCCAGGGACCCTAGTCATTAGTAGAATGTTCAGTGAAAATTACCGGACACGATATTTATGTCTATCAGTAAAAATATGAAAACGATTTCTATTAAATTCAAATATCATCCAAAAAGAATAAGAAAGACAACAACAGAAGGTATGAATCCAACTTGGTTTACCAAGTAAACGTAAAAACGTTATGCTTTTTAATTGGAAATATGCAGTTAAAAGTATAAGATTTGACAAGTCTATTGTTTCTAAAGATTTTTATAGAAGTTACATTCCCAATAATGATCCCAAAGCTTCATCAATAACGGAGGCACAAGATTGGCTTCAAAATTTGGCAATTTCGAAGTTGCCTCCAAGGGTATTCTCTTTTAGATTTGATAGATCTAGTGGTCCTGGTGGTCAAAATGTAAACAAACTGAATACTAAATGTACTTTGACTTTATTTAATCTTTCTTCTTGTTCATGGATTCCTATAGAAGTCAGAAATCAATTACAAATGGGATCATTCAGATATTATACCAAGAACTCAGATTCGGTGGTAATACAGTCAGATCAAACAAGATCAAGAGAAACTAACAAATCTTTATGTATGGAGAAATTTATAAATGAAATAAAATCAACCTGTAAATTCAAAGTCGAGACTCCACAAGAAACAATTAAAAAGTGGAATAAGATCAAAGCAAGAGCAAATGATATTAGAATTCAGAATAAGAAGTTTAAAAGCGATAAGAAAAAATTACGAACTAAAATTGAATTTTAATGTAGTCACCTTGGTGATTGTAAGTATGCATTAAATGTCTAAGATAGTTATATAAACAGTGTATCAAAAAGCCTTCTATGTAATAATATTCATTATATTACAAATTCATTAAGTTGTCGCGATCGTTGACATAGATTGGCCCTTACTTAACCAATAATCTCTTCTTGTTTGTGCATCAACTTTTTTCTTCAACTCAATTTTCTCTTCATCACTATTGTAATCAGTCGTCGTCTCATATTTTTTATTATCTTTTGAACGAGAGTGTCCACTGATCTTTTGTTTAATTGAATTTTTACCCTCTTCTCCTTCCTCTTGTTCATCATCACTTACTATACCCATCAGTGAATCAATAAATTTATCTGGTAATTGCTTCTTTTTGTTGGGCTTTTCACTTTTAGAATCTGATTTCGAGCTTTTCAACTTGGACCTTTTTTGAGCAAGCAGGATAGCTGGATTAATGGTCCTTTCTTTTTGAACTTTCCTCTTCTTTGGCACAGGTATATCTATATGGTACATATCTTGTTCTTCATCTAAATCAGGCTCACTATCAGTAGTATCTAGAAAAATGTCCTCATGAACAATTCTACTTCTTTTCCTATGATATTCTTCATTGGTCAAGATAGCTGCATTTTCAATTAAATCACGTTCATCTTTAAAATCTCTTTTCTCTCCCCTATATTTGATAACATTACCTAAGATACTTCTACCAACACGGTCTTTAAAAGTTGCGAAGTCCATCTCAAAGCAAACGTTGGTCAATAGATCAAAAGCACCAGAAAAAGCTTTTTTGATATCCCTTAGGTTAAAACTACCTCTACTGATATTATTGTAAGGATCATTTGGATCTTGAATTGCCAAAGAAAATGGATTTCTTACTGGCTGAAATTGTTTAAATTCTGACTTCGGCATGTAAGACGTTCTTCCGTCAAGGAAACTAATTGCTACATCATCATATGCAAAATTTTTACCATATAATTCAAAGAAATCTATCAGAAGTACACCTAAATTATCAATAGGGTCTATATCATTTGTAATTATCCTTGGATGCAACTTTAAGAAAGAATAAACAAGGCATATAATTGATAAACCACCCAAACCACCAGTATGAACGTTGTTCAGTCTTCTAGCCGCTAAGAATTGTTTTACAATAAGTACCAGTTCTCTTAGCCCTGGTGTATCATCCAACCATTCTCGTATAATTTTTGCAACTTCAAGGCCGTTTAACCTTTCAAATGAAATATCTATATGTAGTTTTGAGTTTGGTTCCACAAATTTAATAATTGGTACTCTTGCTTTTGCTATAACTTCAACTTGAATAGCCAAGCCATTTCTTTTAAAATGCGTTGCTAAAGAATACAAGTCATTTCTATTTTCTTTATCCCCATTTTCACTATTAACAACACAGTCAATATCTGAGCTTGGCAAGTATAGATCTGTAGCATATGAACCGAATACATGTAAATCAGAATCAGACCATAATTCTTTTAAAGAGTTTCGTATTTTCGAAATAGTTACATTACGAATTTCAATCTCTTCTTTACTTGGGGAAATATATGCAACAAAATCTTTTATTTCTAAAGTCAACCAATCTATAATCTCTTTTTGCTTAGAATGATCGTGGTTCAATAACCACGGAAATTCAGTATTTAAAGTTCTCTCATCAGCATGACTACTTTCATTTCCATCTGTGTCCTCGTCCTCAGATATATCGTCATAATCCTCTTCTGAGGTTGAAGAAACTGCAATAAAATCATTATTATCCTTTAAAGAATCCTCTAAGTTATCTATATCATCATTTGAAGTATCTGATTCTATATCAACAATGGGAATTTCATCAATTTTATCTATTCCATCCGTGTCTTGCAGAACTAAGAATCTATTATTATTAGACTTTTCCATATCTATTAATTTATCATAATTATCAATATCATCAATCTCATTGAAAAGATTAAAATTTTTTCTTATCTTATTTATTGAAGACTTTCTCAGCTTCTTTGGTTTAACAATTTTCAATTTCCGTTTTTTACTCATCTTTCCATCCAAATAGAAAATAGTTTGTTCAGATCACTTCACAATTCTACCAGGAACATATACCTTTGTACCTTTTTGAAATACCTTCTCGTTCTCTTTCTCTTTCTACTTTATATAAAAGCTATCTATTACATTTCTTATTTTTAAGCATATATGTTTCTAGATACAATATTAATTTGCTGAAGCCGATGGCCCGTGTATAATGAGCGCGGTTCAAGTAATCAGCAGTAACACATACAAAGAATAAACTCTTTCGTTACAAATCCCGGGAACACACCTTACTGGTATACTCAAAGTGATTTAAAAATATTATATCTACTCTATAGTACTAAATAAAATTTTCAACATATATAAGTATAATATAATTTAATTTAATTCAATTTAATCTAATATAATAAAAAATAAAAACAAATAAAAAAGAAATAAAATATCGAATGTACTACCTTCCCTTCATTAAAAAAATGAAAAAAAAAATAGGAAGAATAATCTTATCTTTATAAAGTCCCTACCATCTCATTACTCGTTAACTCATCACTCTTCCATTGGCTATATAACTCTCAATTCCTGAAAAGAAATAATACATTACCATTTTATCATAAATCAATCAGTATATCAAGTAACTAATTCTAATTAATTCGTATTGGAGAACTTATTTGAAAATTTCCGGAATACTACTTTTCTGACATAACCAGCCAATTGGTTCTTTTATACCCTTTGATTTATCGGTGTACCTATGATCTTCCAACATTTGAACAATATATTCAAGGGAAAATCCCTTAGCTATTCCATTTTCAATTGCCTTCCACAAAACCTTACGTCTTGCATACCTTTTATTAACAGCGGGGTCTCGTCTCCAACCGGTCTTATAAATCGATTCCATCTCTTTAATTGAAGGTTGTCCATGGAACCCTTCTGTATATTCTTTCCAAATCTCCAACACCGTTTGCGGAGATTTAATGAATTCAAAATTACCATGATAAATGGTTCTTGGATTTTTACTGTTTGTATGATGTTGATGTTGTTGTTGATGACGCTGATGATGATAAGGGTGGTGATTTACCCCAAGTCCTATGTTGGTATTTCCAGGGCCGTTGCTACCGCCGTTACCGCCTTTAATGTTTGTCTCAACATTAGTTAAAGAATTATTTGTTGTAGTATGTGGATTAACAATTATAGATTGTTGGAGATGTGGTAATTGTACAAAACCCAAGTGATCTTCATTTGTATAATGGATTGCCCCAGCATTGTTGGGGTAAGGATGTAGGCCTGGGTTTTGTTGGATATGAGGGTGTGCATGTGGGTTTGAATGACTTTTTGAAATTAGGCTCGAAGTGGGGATATAATTGCCGCTATTGCCAGGGAATTGAATCTTATTGGAAGGATTTGTCATAACTACCATAGGAGCGGAGTTACGAGAGCCCAATCTACCATTGTTATTTGTTTGTAAATTGACAGTAGAAAGCGACGTACTTCTACGGTTATTATTATTATCACTACTAGTAATGCTAGGATTATTATGATTATGACTATGATTATGACTATGACTAGTATCGCTACTGTTATTATTATTATTATTGTTATGATTATTATTATTGTTATGATTATTATTATTATGATTATTATTATTAATATGCCTGTTATTATTATTATTATTATTATTATTATTATTATTATTGCTATTATGATTATCCAATGCTAATGGCAGTTGAGGTGCCATATTTGAGGAATTCCCCAACGATCCAGGAATATAAGGCCGTAGCAATAATGTGTTAGCATTGGAACCGGGATTAGTATTACTTATATTGACATTTGAATGAGAACGAAACGATAATGGATGATTTACCAAAATATTTTTATGTTCTTGCTGCAGTTGTTGTTGTTGTTGTTGTTGTTGTTGTTGATGTGGGTTTGATGATAATGATGAAGAAGAGGAGGGTGGCTGTTGCTGTGGTCCAGTTGTTGATATTATTGGATTAACAATTAATGGCGTTGTTGATCCTGTAACTGAGCCCGCTCCGGATCCCGTTGCTGCACCGACACTGGAGTACGGATCTATCAATTGTTGTTGTTGCTGCGGCAAGATCTGTAGTGGTTGGTGTGGAAGTGGGACTGGAACAGTTGGTGCCATTAAAGGACCTGAATGGTGACGTAGTGTTGGCATTTGTGGTGGAGAATATTTGTATGATGGTGTTGTAATATTCGAATTGGAGAGACTTGTCGAATTACTTGTATTGACACTTACACCACCAGTGGTATTCATATTTGTATTCATTATATTTTTATTTGGGGTCCGGAGATTTTTTTTATCCAAAATATTTAATAATGACTTATTTAAGTCGTTAATTTGTGATTGTTGAGAAGAAATAATATTTTCTAGTCTTTTAAAATGTTTATCTAGATCGTCTGATAAGTTTGTTGCTATATTTTCGTATAATAACACTTGTCGTTCTAAATCTTGGACTCTATTAATCAATAATGACATGTTATTCATTTACACACAATTGCATACGTGCTCCGTTACTATTTGTTGTGTTTTGATATGCATCTGTCTACGTTAGAAATCTATCACCACACTCGAGTAAGAAAGAAAGAAAACTAAAAAGAGGGATATATTTCTTGGTTCTTTTTTTTATTATTATTTAGGAGGTGATGTTTCAAAATAGTTAGACACTAGACACTAGAGAGAAAGAACAATCGACTTATTGGTATTGTTACCTATGAACCATTAATAAAAAGCAAAAAGAAAAATGAACAAGAACAAGGAGATAAAACTATATACTTTAACAGATAGAATAAACATATATTTATATACATAAATATATAAACATATATATATATATATACATATGTGTATGTTTGTATGTAAGTATGCATAGATGCAGTCATTGTTATTTATATATATATTACATATGTTACCTATTCTTTATTGTTAGTTTTTCAAATACGTAGTAGATGCAGAAATTATACATTTATACTCAAAACTAACAGGAGAAGTAAAATATGGTAGGTAGAGAATTTGCCAGCTAGTTCAAAAGGAATGGAGTAAGTCCTACTCCCAAATCCTACTAAATATTAACGCATAAGTTGCATTAATGTGTTGGCCCTCATATATTATCTCTGTAATACATTTTTTTAGTTTCAATTTTTAAGTTTTTTTTTTGTTGAATATACTACTACGAAACTGTACTTATCTGTAATGCCTTGCAGTACAGATCTTTCTTACTAGATTTACTTTCTTCATCCTATTATCCCAATTTCAGTTCATGGCATCATCGTCTTACTGCGATGCAAGAAGATGACACGCAATGTCCTAATAAAGTAACACAGATTGTTCCGCCCTCCTCTTCTAGCCAGACTCATTTCAGTTAACTGCATTGTGCGCCAATTATTCTCTCTCTGTCATTAAAAGCGTTCGAAAATAACTGAAAATTGGTAGAATTTTTTCTCCCATAATTGGAACAATTATGTTAACGATTTGTCTATTTTAGGCTAATAACTCAGTTTCTGTATGCGTGTATGTCTCGGCATGCAGAATGTGATTAGACACCTAGTACGTGTTCTAATACCAAATCTAAATGATAAAAAGCCAAAAAAATTATATTATGTATTTTATTTTTTGAAAGTTGTTTGTTTTCGAATTGTTCTCTTTAAACTTCGCATCCATTGCATTGGAATCTCATACAAGTAGTTCTGGACAGTGTCGAGACATTCTCCAAAAAAGTTCTAGACAAATTAAGTTAATTTAACTATTTCCAACTTATACAGGCAATTTTACTGGAGTTTATGTCAATTGATTTTCGCTTCAAATAGGAAATTCGAAATTCGGCTATTGAAATCTCCGAACGTTTCAAATACTTATTGCAATTCCAATCTATATAATTCCGTGAAGAATTTATTTCCCAACTTTTTCCCTTTAAAATATATCTCCTTACCAAACCCAAAGGGGAAGGGGAACGCAACAATAAATGGACCCTTTAATTTCCAAAAAACCCATTTTTCCAATGAAGGAAAAATGCG
>NW_001834658.1:53575-56078 GCF_000150035.1 Vanderwaltozyma polyspora DSM 70294
ACAGTTTCAAATTACTTATTGCGATTCCAGATCTAGTATGAGTTCCATGAATGAATTTAATTTCACAAACATTTTTCCTTTTAGTATTATTATTCTCTTATCAGAACTCAAGAATGGAATGTGTAAGTCAATCAATTAAATTGAATCGTTTAATTTTCTAAAAATATACTATTTTTATCATATTGAATGAGTATATATGCTATAATACATGTTAATGTTTATTTAATTTTTTATTATACAATGTTGAAATCCGGCCATTAAGTGTTGCAATACTAGTAACTGTAACTAGTTGATTTATAATAGTAGAGCTGCGGCAACAGCAGCAACCAATGCACCGGCACCGACTTGAGCAGTATTACCAGCACCTTCAAATAAGGAAACAGTGGTAGTTTGAGTGCTGTTACTTGTGGTTTCATTATGGGAAACTGAATTACTTTGAACTGCAAATGACAAAGTGGTGGTTGTGTATGGAGTTGAAGTTACCTTAACGGTGGAAACCATAGAGGTGGTGACTTCTGGAGTAACGGTGATATCAACATAGGTAACAGATTCGGAAGCGGCAGAAGCAACGGCAAAAGTGGAAGCGATGGTAGCAGCAACGGTAGAGAACTTCATTTTATATTTTTATAGATATTATTAGGTTGAGTTGAGATGTTGAAAATTGACTATCAATTGATTGATATAACTTGTTTGATGATGTCTTCTTCTATGAGAATATATAATAAGACAAGAATGAATCGAAACTTTTATTTTGAACTTGATCAATTCCAATGATCCTTTATATATTCCAAAATTTCATGATTTCATGATTTGACGATTTCTTGATTTCCAATTTTTTTTATCTGTAGATTATTATTAATGGCTTTACCACTATCATGATTGTAGTGAATTTTAGAATATTTCTCCAAAAGAACGATTTGATAATCACCAACTCGAACCTCATTTTTGATCTTGACTCTCCTATCCTGGAAATTTAATTATAAATTATATTAGATCTTGATCCCTTTTCGTGTAGCGACTCCCTCAACCCAAGCTAACAAATGAATTTTAACATAGAGGTAGAATAGCCATTTCGTGTAAATGAGACAAATATTTGATCATAACGCGTAAACGACCCGACTTCTGCCTTTCAAAATTATTTTAAATTCGGTGTTTCGCGTTATGATTTTTCCCGCTTATGCATTATGAAAAAATAAGAGGAAACGAAAAAATAATAGTTATTAATATCTTTACAATATAGTTTCGAGTTGAAATGCGAAAAACGAAAAATTATCTATATTACTTATAATTTTTAATATTATTGTAAATATCATTATCATCATTATCATCATTATTTTCATCATTATTATTTAATTATTATTATTATCTAATTACTATTAAAATCTAAATTCGAGTTTGCTTTTCGTGATTTCATAAACTGTAGCGAAACAATTTCTGCTAGTTCTCTATACTGTTCGCCAAATTCAATAAATTGTTGATCTGATCCATCTTTTAAGGATGGTGAGTGGTATTCTCTAGTTCTTTTCAATCTCTCGAAAATGTCAACTACACTTTCTTGTACTTCATCTTTACCTTTTTTTTTACCTAAAACTGATAATTCATCATCATGATATACCCCTATATCATTAATATATTCAAATTCATTTGATAAAAAATTACCATATGAATTCGATTTAATAAATTTATTTTTTGGATAATCTGTAACTTTTGATAACACGGTAATATCTTTTCCAAAATATACTTTGTCTTCAATTAAATCAATACTAAACTTTGTAGTATTGTCATGAGAGATATCACATTGCATTAGCATACTTAACACCATTTTTTTGTCCATTTTGAACTCGTCACCGAGTTTTAGCTGCTCGATTATATCATCAATTGAAATGCACGAATACAGCGTGGCAATTTTTTTCCATAATTTAATTAATCTAGCCTGTTTGAAAATTTCATGAATCAAAGGATGCCAGCGTATTTTTATTGATCTTAAATTCCTCATATTTTCATATAATTTTTCTAAATCTAATTCCATATAATTTATAATATACCTCCTTTAATTGGGAAAAAACGGGACATTTAGTTCGAATTTTAATTGGTTCCAAGGCGAACGGAATAACTTCATGCCACCTTAATTTATGGGAAACCTACTGCTGGAAACAACCCCGGAACAACAACCCCGGGGAGGACGAGGAATTAAACCTCCAAATTCCCCCCAATCCCCCAATTTTGAAAAATTCCAGAGATATTCGTGATTCTCGCAAATTATCTTTTGTAAAAATAACTCTCCAATTTAAATCCACAATTGGAAATTTGAAAACCCCCAATTTTGAAACCTTGGCGACCTTGGTATGGAAAACTAACTTTAATTCTAAAAAAACCCTCAATTCTTATGCGCCGCATCCGGTTTGTCTTTAAAACGGAAAAATACCCCCATATCTCTGGTTTCTAAACAAGGGGGTATAAAATGGGCTTTTCTCAAGGAAGACTTGGGGGTGATCCAATAAAG
>NW_001834658.1:56178-110522 GCF_000150035.1 Vanderwaltozyma polyspora DSM 70294
TTGAAAGGGGCGGGATTCAGGGGGGCGAATTTTTTTTCCAAAATTAAATAAATTTGAGCCGTTGTGAAAATTTTCGGGATTAAAAGGATGCCAGGGGATTTTTTATAGATTTTAAATTCCTCAATATTTTCAAAATAATTTTTCAAAATTTAATTCCAATATAATTAAAAAATACCTCCTTTAAATGGGGAAATAAAGGGGCATTTAGTTTGGGATATTTAATTGTTTCAAGGGGGAAGGGATTAATTCCATGGGACTTTAAATTTATGGGATAACATATTGCGGAATACATACCCTGAAACAACTAAACCACGGGAATGACGATGAATTAAAATTTCCATAGTTACTTCCGATTTCCTCTAATTTTTGTAAACATTCCCATGAATTATTCTGTATTCTCTGCAGAACTTCATTCTTTGTTAAAACAATATCATCTTCACAATATTCAAATTCCACTAATTTTGAGATATTTGATAAAATCACACCAAAGTTATATAATAACATTAAGTCAGACCTTTGTGATACTGACAAAGATCTAGACTTTATGATTCCTAGCAAGATCAAAAACCTATTCAATAATTCCTTATTTGGCGGCTCTAGTATTCCGTTGTTTATGTATTCATTAATTAAATACTGTAAGAACAAATCTAAATCCTCCAACATATATTTATCACTGTAGTTTACTTCTTTAAAATACCAATCTGGGTCTGGTATATTATATGATAATATGTGCCCTGTTTTTATCTTTTCCAACCAAATTTTGCAAGAAAAGGTTCTTATCTTGACAAGGTGTTGTATAGTTTTAGACCACATATTTGAATTGGATTCTATTTCATATTGAAGAATTGATAAAATTGAATTATTGAGCTCAGCCCTTGCAAATGATAATTTGAAATCGTGGTCGGTTGATTCAAATAAAAAACTTCTTGCAATTTTAGGAGTTATTAATATTAATAGATCACAAAGAAAGTCATTTTTATTTGTTACCTTGAATTGAGTAATATTATCTTTAATGAAACAAATTAAGGATATCCAGTATTGTTTAACATCATTGGTATCCTTTAAATCATAACCATTTTCAATTAGATTTGAAAATGAGCATTCTATTAATTCACTCCGCACTTTGTATTTCCATTCAAAAATATCTTCACTTAGGTTATTGGCATTATTTAGAATCTTTTCCAATTCTAATAACCTTTCAATAGCATCATTAAAACAATTATCGTGTTTAAGGGAAGTGGCATTATTGAATACATTTTCTAGTTCTTGTAAAGGCGTTAAACTTGAATAGTCATCATTTCCTTTTAATTGGGATATAACTGAGTCTTGATCAGTTTCGTCCTCCATTTCAATAGCCTCCATCTCGTAATCCTCCTCATCAGACATCATGAAGTCATCGTAGTTATTCTCCTCATTATATTCATCATAATAACTTGACATTTTTAATAATTGACAACTTCTTAGGTATTCATAAATGTAATACTGGATGAAATCACCTAGTATTCGAAATAATGGTTAATCTTATGCTAATCATGAATTGGAAAGTATTTCATTCGTTGATGTTCTATTGTCCCTTTAACTATTCATTTAATGCATAGTAAATTCATTTATGAAAGCTTCGGGGTTGATTTAGTTCATTGAAATTTAAGGACAGAATTATAAATAGAAATTAAGTTGGCTTTAATTGATTCTCAAAGATACAGCATAAATATAGTACTGCAAAACTTCCATAAGTTAAGTTGATATTAAAGATATAATACAATACATTAATAAAATGTTTTTGAGAGGACCAAGAGCCACTAAGTTGCAACCATTAAGGTTTATTAGAGGATTTAAGATAGGTGATAGAATTCCAAAAGGAGTCGCCGGTATTCAAGAGAATTCACCAGGGAATACAATTGACATCGGTGAAGAAGTTAGCAATGGTAAAAATATTATAATTGGATTACCAGCTGCATTTTCACCAGCATGCTCATCATCACATGTGCCAGGGTTTATTAAACATTTAAAGGAATTTGAAAACAAGGGATTTTCTAAAATCTTAGTCACTACAGTCAATGATTCCTTTGTCACCAAAGCATGGAGTGAATCATTGAATTGTCCAAAAGAGATAAGAATAATTGCTGATACACAAGGTAATTTTGCCAAAAAAGGTGGCTACTTATTCGATGCTAAAAACGTATTAGGAAATGAACGTTCTATGAGATACGTGCTAATAGTTGAAGATGGTATAGTAGTTAAGGAGTTTTTAGAACCTGATAAGATAGGTTTAAAAGTGTCTTCAGCAGAAAACGTGATCAATTCATTATGAGAATATATCCATATATGTAAATATTTGTGTATTCTATACCCTGATAGCCATTTCTATTTATTTTAAGTTTAACTATGTCTCGGAAAATGTTATATTACCCTACCACACACTCAATCGAATCAAGAATCAAATCAGCCAGCCTCACATCAATGGCCCCAGCTCCACCTTCCAGTTCTTTAAACCAACTACTAACTATAGCATAAAAACAGTCACTTCAAACAGGTCATCTCATCGCAAACTAAACTGAAAAAATTTTTCACATTTCTTTTTCCGTTTTTTTTCACTTCGAATCGAGGCAACGCAGAAAATTTTTTTTTCACATTTTGGAAAATTGGAAAACTATATAAAGAGAATAGTTCATGTTAAAAGTAGTTTATGTAAATTATTCTAGTTTTTTCAGTGTAATTGTACTGTTTATTTTTATTTTGTTTATTTGTTGTTTATTCATAAAAGATTATTACATTCTCAAGCGCAAAATGGGTATTGATCACTACACCAAGCAACACAAGAGATCCGGTCACAGAACCGCTCCAAAATCCGACAATGTCTACTTGAAATTGTTGGTTAAGTTGTACTCCTTCTTAGCTCGTATGTACCAAATTTATTTGATGATAATGATGAATAGAAGGGTTCTGTTTAGTGCGTCTGTTATCCTGTAGTCTATTTTTTGAGTTTTTCAATGGTAAAAATATCAGATGAATGTCTACAGTTTGCAAATGTACACAGTGATTTTAAATTTTATAGTTAATTTTTAATTTCGAGCTGGTGCACATCGGTGTGCCTGAAGAATAAGGAACTACTGATTGTGGGATTCTTATTCTTATTATCACATTTTGATTAGGTGTTGCAGCTTAATCAAGTGTGAACAATTCTGCAAGTGCAATAGATTACTGTCTTTAATGTGCTTATCCTCTATTGGACTAGTACTATCGACACTGTTTATCAAAGTTGTGCGGATTACTGAGCAGAATCATTTTCTAATTCATTTCTTAGCATGATGTTTTGAAAATGTTCTTTTTTAAAACTTTCATGTATTGATAGATGGATATTAGAATTAGTTTTCAAATTTCCTTAATACATCAGATTATCATTTACTAACTATTTTTTTTCATTTTAATTAGGTCGTACTGATGCTCCATTCAACAAGGTTGTCTTGAGATCTTTGTTCTTGTCTAAGATCAACAGACCACCAGTTTCTGTCTCTAGAATTGCTAGAGGTTTGAAACAAGAAGGTGCTGCCAACAAGACTGTTGTCGTTGTCGGTACCGTCACTGACGATGCTAGAGTTTTTGACTTGCCAAAGACCACTGTCGCCGCTTTGAAGTTCACTGCCGGTGCCAGAGCTAGAATTGTCAAGGCTGGTGGTGAATGTATCACTTTGGATCAATTGGCTGTCAGAGCTCCAAAGGGTCAAAACACTTTGATCTTGAGAGGTCCAAGAAACTCCAGAGAAGCCGTCAGACACTTCGGTATGGGTCCACACAAGGGTAAGGCTCCAAGAATCATGTCTAAGGGTAGAAAATTCGAAAGAGCTAGAGGTAAGAGAAGATCTAAGGGTTTCAAGGTCTAATCTAAAGGAAATTATTTCTAAAATTTTAAGACCTTTACCTCGTTTACTCTCTGGATTCCATTCAACATTATTAATTTTTTTATAAATTAAATGTATATTTTTTATAAAAAGTAAAGAATATATTCGGTTTGTATATTAGCATTATTCTTTAATAAATGGCATTGACTGCACTACTAGATAAGTAGTTCCCAATTATTGCAATATAACTGTGGTAATGATGTAACGGGGATTCTTAACTTGCCATTAGTTCTAGTCAGTTCAGGAAAGTACGGCAAAATCAAAACCTTAAGTAAATGATCACGTGAGGATCGGGTGGTTTCCAAACGGTAAAGCTTCCCATTCTTGCACAAAAATTCCCACAATTTTTGGAATAGACCTTCGTCGAACCTCTACAACATTTCCTCCCTAAATTTCTGTTTGGTGGTGTTCTTCACTACAATAGAAAATCTAATTCTTAAACCAGAGGTAGGTCTCGTTGAATGAAACGATAAAAAATGGCAAAATAGGAAAGAGCAATTATATCATAACAACTGCTTGAATTTGATAGCTTCAACATGGCTAGTTCAATGTACTTTGAAACGAGACACCATTGCAGTCAGTAGGGGCAATAAGTCGTTCATCAGCATAGTTTGGCATGGGATATTAGTAATTTATTGAACAGCATAGTATCTACTTAATCAAGCATTACCACTTCCAATAACCTTACGGGTACGTAGTTCTGATTATCTGGCGGTGAACTTTTCCTTTTCTCTTCTATATTTCTCTATGTGATGAACTCACGGCAAAAAACCTGTTGAGAGACTGCTCGGATAAACTCTCTCGCAAGAAAAAGAAACGCTAAGTTTCAGAGATGTTCCGTTTAAACGACGATTACATTCAAATCTGCGAGAAAAGCAGAAATTGCTTTTTAGCAGTATGGAAATTACTACTGCCGCAGATGACTATTGTACAGCTTTTCATTAGCATATTATATATTTAGTATCATATCAAATGCAATTAGTAAAACGCAATTACTAGAATGGTCAATTCTCGTTCATTTTAATTTGAAGTGAAATTAATGGTGCCTCCGAATGTTCATGATCGAAGTCAATTTGTGGTACAATGTTTGAAATTCGTATTGGTGTTTCACTGCAAAATATTTCATACAATCATTACATTACGATATTTGTTGAGTCAGATGGAGGTTGATAGATAGATTAGGTCTTTAATACTGTCTCTCTATATGAATATCAACATGTCATTTAAAGTCATCGGCAAATTAAATCTGGAATGAAAAATTAATCGAAAAAAAAAGATATATAAAGGGACGATGATTGCAGATAAAATATTCGGTGACATTTTCTTGGAAATTTTTGGTTTGTTCTGATTGGGTTGTTTTATCAAACCATTTTAAAGTATACCATTTTTTAACATACCATTTTTCAGTATACCATTTTCAGTATACCATTTTCAGTATACCATTTTTTTTAATACACCATTTCTTTTAGCATATCATTTTTAATCTTTAATTATTAATATTCATTATCTTATTCTTGGTTTATAAGAACCCAACAGTAAAAGTGTTAATAATTGCCAATATTAAACCACCACTTTGCTACATTTATAAATATTAGAGAAATATCTTCAATAAACAAGAGATCTCTTAACTTACATTTTGATCAATATTAAAATATCTATAAACACTAAATTACAAAATGTACACTGCTATTACTGATTCTACTATTAAGATCTCTATTATTGGTGCTGCTGGTGGTATTGGACAGTCATTAACATTATTGTTGAAAACCCAAATACATAATTTAATACCAATTGGCTCAAATAAAGTTAAAAAAAATCATATTCATTTGGCTCTATATGATATTAACTCAGACGCTGTTAATGGTGTCGCTACTGATTTATCTCATATCGATACCCCAGTTTCTTTATCTAGCCATTCACCAAACACCGAAAATGGTATTAAAGATTGTTTAAAGGATACAGATTTAATAATTATTAGTGCAGGTTTACCAAGAAAACCAGGTATGACAAGAGAAGATTTATTCAATAAAAATGCAAGTATTATTTCATCTTTAACTGATTCCATTATTGAGCATTGTGATTTATCTAAAATTTTTATCTTAGTTATTTCAAATCCTGTTAATTCTTTGGTTCCCGTTATTACTAAAAAGTTTATAAAATTTGATCCAACAGCTGATGTTGAAAGGAGAGTTATGGGTGTCACTAAATTGGATATCGTCAGAGCCTCTACTTTCTTACATCAATTTGGTATCAATGAAGGTTTTGAAAAAAGATCAAGCATTATGCCTTCCGTGCCTGTCATTGGCGGCCATTCTGGTGAAACTATTATCCCATTATTCTCTCAATCAAAAATTCATCCTCAGTTAACAAATGAACAAGTAGATTATCTGACTAAGAGAGTCCAATGTGGTGGTGATGAAGTTGTAAAAGCCAAAAATGGTCAAGGAAGTGCAACTTTGTCAATGGCTTTAGCTGGTTATAAAGTTGTTGCAAAATTTATATCTCTATTATCAGGACAAGAAGACATTATTAAAGCCATTTTTTACATTTCATTATTGGATCACACTAAAAATGAACCAATTTGTCCTGGTGCAAAGGAGTTGATGGATACAGTCGATGGATTAGATTTCTTTTCTATCCCATTGACCATTTCAGCAAAGGGTGTCCATTCAATAAAATATTGGATCATGGATGAAATGAATGATTATGAAAAGGATGAATTATTATCTGCATGTATTCCAAAACTAAGAGAAAACATTAAAACTGGCTGGGATTTTATCCAAGATTAATTAGTGTCATTATTATTATCATTATCATGTAATTGCACGAGAGGCAATACAATCATACTGTACAAAAGACGCAACAAAACAAATTTATTTAGTATTATATAACTTTCAAAAAATAATTTATTATTTAACTAAATATTTTGTTATCTATCATTGTATTATTTAATTTCATATATTCGTATTTTTATGTGTTTTGTATTTAATTACTTGGTTATCTGTATAATAACTTGAATTTAAAGAAATTAATAGATACACCTTGAGCTTCCTATAAAACTTTACCTATTGTTAACTAAGAATTAGATAATTACTCTTTGAAGATGAAATTGCCATCATGACATACACCAACTACATATATATGACCTCGCTCAATGAAGCCTGATATACTGTATAGTGCCGGTGCACAACAAGTAAGCTAATTTGTTCAAAGAATTCGAACTAAGTAAATTATTATCTTATTGGTTTTATTGGAGGATGCTAAAAAAATTAACTAAAACGAAATAGCTTATAAAATCTTGGATGAAAGAGTAATATAGTCAATTTCAAATTATATACACTACAATTAGATTAGATGTAACCGATTCTGTTAGCAATGTCCAAAGCATCGAAGTCAGAAGTCAATCTGACGAAAGCCTTCTTGGTACCGTTTGGTCTGATTAAGGTGTTGACGGATTGGACATCAACTTCGTATAATTCCTTAACGGCTCTCTTGATTTGGTATTTGTTAGCTTTCAAGGAAACTTGGAAGACCAAAGTGTTACCATCTTCAACCAACTTCATAGCGGTTTCAGAGTTAATTGGCTTTTCAATGACCTTGTAAGAGTCCAATCTTTCGTAGTGTGGAACAGACTTGGAAGCGTATTTTGGAGATCTAGCCAACTTCAAGGTTTTTGGCAATCTGAAGGTAGCAGAAGTTCTGACCTTCAAAGCCTTCTTACCGTTGGTACCCTTGACAACAGCTTTCTTAGCAGCAGAAGCCTTAGCTATTTAAAAATGAAAAAGTAATTTGTTAGTAAAAATATTCAACTTTCCACAGTATTGAGATAATCTCGATTCAATTTGAAATATCACATATTTTGGAATAGAATCATTATATACACACAGTGTTCATAAATATCCGAATTTCTTGTCTAAGGTATCAATATTACATATACTTTTTATTATCTTTTGAAATAATATATATGTGCTTGCTTTGTTGTAAACAGAAAAGTTTTCGGCTAGCTATTTTTTCACTATCTAATAGTATTCTTGTTACTCGATAATTAACCACATAGTTCCAGGAATATGAAACTACTACCCATATAGTGCTTCAGGTTTTATTTAATTCGCTAATATCCAAATATCCAAATTTGTATTGCATATTTTATCCCAACTTTTAAATCATAATATTATCTCGATATTTTTTTATATTGCAACGATGTATAATTACATACCAGATGGAGCCATTTTTTAACTTGTTCTTGCTGAGTTTAACGATATTATTGAACAACAAGACAGATTCAAGTTGTTAATATATAGTATCTTTATCTTGTTACTTTTAAGCAAAATACTATAAATTGAGATGAGAGAATTCGAAGTTTGACAAGGATGATAATGGCACTCAGTCCAGTAGTTCTGTATTACTGTAATGGATTGAATGAATACCTGGATATTAATTGAACAAAAAGAAGAGCTTGGCTGGTACAGGAAGTAGAAGAAGATGAGGATGAGGATGGCAAGAACAGCTTTTGCAACAACAGAATGGTGAAGATGCAAAAGAGATATCCACTGTCTACCATTTGGAATAGAGTAGGATGGAATAGAGAATAGTGCAACAAGTACTCACAACCAAACAACTATCAAAGGTGTTGTTACTAGCAAACCCAATGAGATTGGTGAAGATACAAGCCAAATGGTGAAGTAGCCCTATAGATGATACAATCAATACTGCGTGGGAAACCGAGTGAAAAAAAGTGAAAAGTTTCATGATACAAAAGTTGAGTCTAATCTAAATGACATGAAAAGTAACATGTGTTCCACACTGTGAGCAGAAAACAAAATTAGAGAGAAGTCTCACTAACTTAGAGAGAAACTGGTACCTCCCCCCCCTCCATGCTAGAAGGGAGATAATCTAGAATGAGTGCAATAGTTAGTATTCTCTTCCAGGAGAGAATACATACTTTCGGTCCACAAGAGAAAAATGCACCACCCTACAAGAACAATTTTGGCGAATATTTTTGTTTGTTACCTTGCGGTTCGTCTTAACCAAAAATTAATTATAATCTTGACCGATTTTTCATATTGCGCGTCAGGCACTCTAAGGAAGAAAAACTCAAAAGACCCGTACATTTAGGTATAAACTAATGACCGGTTAGACATCTGTACATTACATACAGTTATACAGTCACTTTAAATGAATGTTTCCATCACGTGATGTTGATAAGTGATATCTTTTAGTATAATAATATAAATATATTTAAATATATATATATCTAACAATAATAGTAAGCGGTTAGTAAATTACGTTGCACAAAGGATATATTGGATTATATTATTATTAATATTTATGGATTCCAACTGAGATATGATAGTCATAGAGTATATTTATGCTTTTTTGGCTGGACAGTTCATTAATTCACCAAGGTTAGGACATACTTCCAGATGTCACCATTCCTGTATCGTTATTGTGGTGCTGCTGTCTCTGGAGCACAATATCAGTTATAATATCTTATTATCGTTTTCTTATTTATTTATTAATCTAAAGTGTTAATGAATATGAATATTCATCCTCCATGTTTTGTGCTATCCATAGTACGACACAGCTAAATAAGATGCATACGTTCCCTAAAACATTATTGACACCCATTCCAACAGTTGGGTATGATGTGTAATCTTTTACTAAAAATTTGATGATTAAAACGACAATTGAGCCTGATAACCCACCAGCTAGTAATGCAAACCCTAAGAACAACACAGAACGTGCTTGCCATGCCATGCTTGAATCCATATCTCCCCCAAGATATCCAAGACCCCCTCCTTCAGATGATAATATACCTTGTAACAATCTGCTTTTTTCAATTGAACTTACAATAATAGTACCAAATGTACTACATAAAAATGGGATCCAATCAATAAACGTTACGTGAACATCAGATGCATTGGCATGTTTTGAATATATTACAGCATCTAAAAATAACCAAAAACCTAGTGCATATAATACACCAGCAAAGTAAACCCCCCATCTTCTTGCAGTTGCAGAATTGGGTAACTTAAATGGTAAACGGAATAACCTTGGGTTAGCCTCAGTATCCATATTTCCTTTTACTATTTATAACCTATGTGATCAACACTTGAAGTAATGAAGGACAGAGATAACAAAAATTATGTTTTTTATAATCTATAATTAATAGGGGATAGTTACCTATCTCTAAATTCCAGACAGTAATTTATCTATTTTGATTAATCTTTGCACCTCTTAAAAAGATTCAAGAATACAAATAATGAAAATATTGATTCTACCTACAGAATTATATACTTCACCATTCATTTTCAAATAATAATCCAATATAATCAATGGAGATAATCAAGTATTTAATAGCAATCTCTTAAAATTTCTCCAAGGGCTCGGTCAACTTAAATAATTATCAAGACATCCGTACACCTTACTATAAGAAATTTTTCACTATTGAAATTTTTGAATTCACATTGAAATAAAACTTAAAAGCAGAGCTCATCGCAAGATTTAAAGATTGAATCTTAGTGAATATGAAGTATATATTGTAGTCGAGGGAGAACAGTATATCTAATATCAGTGAGTATCATAATACCTGTTTTAGAAATAAGATATAACTATGCCAAGAAAGAAGTCTGCTGCCAAAAAGGCTAGAGAAGCCGCTTCGAAGAATGATCAAGCCATAGTTCCAAAAGATGAAGACGTCAAAATTAAACAAGTAGTTAACGATCAAGTTGGTAATCTTTCAGATTCTGGAAGTGAATCTTCTTCTAGTGAAGAGGAGGATGATTTTGGTGAGTTGATCACAGAAGATGTTGAAGAAGGTATACAGAATGTTCTTCAGGCTATTAGAAATAATGACACAGGTTTATTATTAAATCCTGAGGTCAAGTTCTTTAATGATGATCCTGATAATGCTTTTCTCTCTAAGTCGGTTCTTCTAAAAAAAGTAAGCCAATTTACTTGAAAGATTACCATAGAATGAACTTATTGGCGGGAGAAACATTCCAAGATGATGAGGATGAAGATAAAGAGTTCAACACAGTAGATGGTAAACAATCTTACGTTGAACAACAAAAGGAAGAAAAGCAACAACTTTTAAGTGAAATTAAAAATGCCTTTGATGAAGAAGTAAGTGATGAAGAAGATGATTTCTTGCAAAAAAAGGAACCTTCTGAGTCCACTAAAGATAAAAGAGTGCTATTGCCAAATCCTGAAATTGACGAAGAGAAATTCTTGGATGCTTTTGTAAGCCAAAATTCTTGGATCCCCAAGAAAGGTGATAAAATGATGGCTGGAGATGGTGAAATGAAAATCGAAGAAGATGACGAAGATTTCGAAGATGCCGCTGAAAAGTTTGAACATGCATACAATTTCCGTTATGAAGATCCAAACTCAGCAGAAATTGTATCATATGCTCGTAATCAAGCAACTTTGAGAAGGGCAGAATCCTCATCTCGTAGAAGAAAGAGAACTGAAGAAAAGGAACAAAAGACAATAGTAAAGGAGAAAAAGGAAAAGGCTATACAAAAGAAGAAAACAGAAAAGGTAAATAAAATTACTGACGTATTAGATCAATTGAAAAAAGAATACGGTTCAGAGATAAATGGAAGTATGGTTCAGAAAATTACAGATTCCCTATTGAACAATGATTTCAAGGATGATGAATGGGATAATGTCGTCTCGGAGTTATTTAACGAAGAATTCTATAATCAAGAAGGTAAGCCTACATGGGACGACGATGATGAAATAATGAGTGGATTTGTAGACGGTGAAGAGATCGATGAAGAAATTGAAGATAACGAGCAGGATTCTGATCTAGAAGATGTAGAACCAGAGAAAAAAATATCAAGAAAGGAAAAGAAATCTGAAAAGAAATCTGAAAAACAGAAGAAAAAGAAGCTGACAGAAATGGTTGAAAATGCTGTCGAACAAAATAAACTAAATATTATAGATGAAGTCGAAAAGGAAGATGAAGAAAGAAAATCTAGAGCCCGTACTAGAGAAGAACAAAATTTGAAATTTCGTTACCGTGAGGTTTCTCCAGAAAGTTTTGGTTTAACAACTAGAGAAATCTTTACTGCTGATGACACGGATCTAAATCAATATATTGGTTTGAAGAAGTTTGCACCATATAGACCAAAAGAATTGAGAATGAAGGATAAAAGAAAGGTGACTAAATCTAAACGTTTAAGAGAATGGAGGAAATCTGTTTTTGAAAATGAAAATGGTTTAGATGACAATGACAAAAACATGATAGAAGTTTCAGTTAAGAAGGGAAAATCAGAACATCGTCATAAGCATCATCACGACAAGAAGAAAAAGGTCCATAAAAAAGACAAATAATACTCATCATATTCGAACTCATATTTTCAAGCATCATAGAGAACATCCGTGTTACATTTTGACCCATAAAAGAAAGTTTTTTATCACATATGTATAGTTGTATAAGTATTTCTATATATAATATAATCAGGATTTTTATTAATTATTACTGATAGATTAGATTTTGGTCTCTGATTTTTTAATGGTTGGAGCGTTTTAATGATTTGAATGAACTTTTCAGGTCCTTTGAATAAATTATATTTTCTATGAATATTTTGCTTTTCTTGTACTTATAGAAACAGCTATGCTACATCAATGTCACAAATGTCATGATATGACTGAATAATATTTTATTATCAAAGAAGCTATGTGCCATAGAATGGCAGTAACCCGACGAATAGCATTTGTATTATGAGTTACCCAATTTTCTTAGAAACAGAATCCGGTAGTCTAGTATACTTATGGAATTTTTGAATTCCTTAACCTTTATCCGTATAAGAAGGACTACCATCCAATTTTATGTTTGTATGAAAATAAATCTGAGTGGTTTTTAAACAATGCTAATTTAGTTTGATTTTACTTCTACCCTTTTCAGCTTCGATTTAATAGATCAAATGGCATTGTTTGTTTTTGTTGTTCTAATTCTATTTGTTCCAGAGTCTCAAGCATTGGGGTTTTGACCCACATCATTAGTTTTCTATACTATTAGTTTACCATAGATAATTGAAGTATCATTTAGCTGTTTCTTCTGAAGTTAGTATGTCCTTTTCTGAACTTTCAGAAACATCTTCGATGTGGTGAATATCATCTTTGCCTGAGAAGGATAGGTTACTTCCAGATGATTCTGGTGGTCCAGGTGAGACTGCATTCCCAGCAGACATATTAACCCTAGGTGATGGACTGAAAAGAGTGTGGACATAATCAAACATGTTAAAATTTGGAGTCTTTAAAAATGCAACAGATCCTACTGAGGAGCGTAGTTCTCTAGATGGAGTACTTGGAACATTGGAGCTATGTATTGTGTCTGTATTTAAATTATTGTTTTGACCATTATTCTTCTTCCTTTGAGGTGGTGATTTTGTCATAAAAATTGTAGGTGAATCCATCAAAACATCAGTAAAAGGAACAGTTCCGCCAGCAGTATAATCTAATGGAGCTGTCTTAAATGTGGACTGTGGAGATGAAATAGAAGGCTTCATGTGCGAGAATCGAATAGCACCATCAGCTTCTCTGTCATAAGGGCCATGAGAACTTGACATGTTAATTGACATGGAAGGCGTCGATAACACTTTATCATAATTTCCCTTGCTTGAAACATAAGGACTTGTGGCTAGATACATTAACAAATCGGCGGCAACATCATTATCATTATTGTTATTAGATTGACCGCCAGGTGTCTTTCCTGTTATATTAACAACGTTTGCCTTAGGTGTTACAAGCAGACGATTAGTGTTTCCTGTAAGCAGAACCGGAGCCGTAACTGCAGCTTTTGGTGTTGATGGTGGCTCTAGTTTTGAATTCTTTTCATTGTTGAAGTTTTCATTAATTGCAGATGAAGATGATGATGGTGGTACTCTTGGAGGCGTACTGGGTCTATGGTAATCTTTCAAAGGAGATACGTTTAGTTCACCGGAATCTTTGAGCAACGGTTTTTTGAGAGGTGATATCCTAGTAATAGCATCCTTAATTGTAGCAGCATCACTAGTCCTTTTTCTACTTTTCATCTCTCTTTCTTTCTCTTCATCTTCATCATCGCTAGTGGCTGGTAATACAATACTATTTGATTTGTCATTAGATTTTTTCTTGGTTGGAACCTTACTCAATCCTAACTTTAATTGACGGGTCATTTGAGCTAATTGTGCCCTTTCTAATATTTTAGAAGTCAATTCACGTTCCTTCTCTGGTGACATCATTTTCAATAATAGCCTTACTCGATGATGATTGCTGATTATTCACAGTTTCAAAGTTCTTGGCAAATTTGTCACTCTAACTTTAATACTTCTTCAACCACTATCACTAGTGTATCTAAGTTCTTTAAATTGATATCTATTCAGGATTATGCAAGTATATCAATGGTAACTGATTTTAATTCCTAGAATTATTTTAAGTTTGTATAGTTTTTACGTGATTTTTCAATATTAAACTTTGTTGCCTTGTATCGCAATCTTATTTCTTTATCCTTAAATGGAAAAAATTAAAATTTCGAGGTTTTTCCTAAATAGGGCAAAGCTCATCTCAAGAATATTTTATCACCCAAGAGTTATATTTTAAAATTAACTGAATTGGATATAACCAAGTAGTTCATTAATTATATAATTCAAATGATTTAGAACCATTAATCTTTACTTCATTTTTTAACTCTGAATAAAAAACAGGAAAATTCTGTAATCCAAACAGAATTAATAGTTTCCCTCAACTTTTCGTGACAGTATTACACCAAAAACTGAAATAATAATGATGGATTATAAATTGTAAATTTTATGAATGGGAGTTATTATTTATTTATGATTATAAATTAATCAACTATTGTAAATTTGGAATAATAAAGTTATTATGAGAGCAAAATAGGAGAAACCATGTATTGAACCTGCACTTTTCTGTCTTGAATTCGAGTTCGAATTTGAATTTGTATTTGAGTTTGAACTTGTTCCTTGCGATTGGTTTGGAGTTCCAGCACCTAATTTGTTACCTTTACTGCTGGAATCATCATCTTCAGAATTAGTATCAACTTTATGAGTGACCTTTACTTTTGTTAAAGAGGGATCAATTTGTTTGCCAGATAGATCATATATTTCATATTGCACTTGGAGATCGCTTTCATTCAATTGTATATATCTTCCTTGATCTATTTTGACTCCATTTGCAATTAATTTAGTCGCTAATCCTTTGGCAACCTTTGTTTCGATGCTTAGATTATCATATTTTGCCTTACAGAGGGGTTGTTTGTTGACTTCGCTCTGTTTGCCAAGCTTTTGAGCCCATATATTTTCCAATTCTTTGGCATTTGGAGTTATTGTATTTGCATATTGTTTTTTCAGCATATCAAAGTCAGATAACATCATTGCACTTCCATCAGCACTTAACATCACCAGACCATAGTTATTTGGTTCTTGTGAATACTCATAAACCAACCCGCCACTAAAAGTTGAATACATATCTGGTGAGAATAATGCCTTTATTTCTTCGAATTGTCTTGGTAAAATTAAATTACAGCCGAATTCAGAGAATAGTACTGGTCTTGAGTAATTTTGATAAGCCTCTACTAATTTATCATATCCAGATGTCTTGATTGTTTGCTGACCACACCATTGATAAGAATTGATACCATAGAAATCAACAGAATAATCACTTGAAGTAGAACTCTCAGAACATTCTAAATATTTTGCTAGAGATATCCTATAATTTAGATCATCTGCAGCAGAATATCCAATTGGTATATTTCTTGGCAAGTGTTTTCTGGAGTAAGTCTTCATATCGTTAATGACAGACTTGATATATGGAGGAGCATTCTTTGAAGATTTCTTATCATTAACTATTTCATTACCAGCAAAAAATCCCAGAGTATTGTTGTAAAAAGAAAATTTATGGGTAACTTTTAATACATGATTGATATATCCCTCATTGTACGTTGTCCAAGGCTCATATCTGTTTAGGTGTTGATTTGGTAATGGAGAATTTACATCTAATAATAGATAAATTCCAGCAGCAGCCAACATTGTCATACAGGCATCATGATTTAAATCTGGATTGATTGAGTATATTCTAATAGTATTAATACCCAATTGCTGAAACATATAAATATCTCTAGCACAAATGGAGGGATCTGATAAAGGATCACTTTTTGCATTTACTTCTGAGGAACCGCCTGGTTGATAATCGACACCTTTAATAAAGAAAGGCTCCTTTGTGACAGAGTCTACAAATTTCTTACCTTGTATCTCGATAGGATGTATATAAGCAGAACAATATGAATTTAAAAGATAGATGAGAAACAAAGTGTTTCTAAGCCGTTTATTCCACATTGTTTAAGCTTCCTCCTTGGTGAGTTTTGGCTATATGCGTGAGTCGTTTCGTTTTCTAAGTTTTACTTGAAGTTTAGGTCAAAAAATATAAAGAACTTTAATAAAATATTTACTTAAAAAGCCTAGTGTTTCCAAAGTTTGTTGGTATTAATGAATCTAAATTTTATAATGTTTGTGCTAAAACCTAGATTGGTTTAGACTCTTTAAAGTTTCTTTGTGTCAGTTAATAACCACAATTTAACTTAATTATTATAGATTAGAGTTTGAACTGAGATATCGTTAATATTATTTTCTTTTTGAGAAAGTTGATTATGTATTATGCTTTGCATAAATATTTGTTTTGATTGTAATATCATTTAGTATACCATTTTTTAATATTTTGTTCTTAAGGATATAAATTATTATAAATTCTTCTAAAAATGGTTATATGACGTATACAAAAGTTAAAAAAAATGTCGGACCTGATAATAAAAACAAAGCAAACATCGGATCCTCCAATTGATACCCAGACATTTATAGAATAACATACTCTATTGATTATATAAAAAACCGTATAGTCCCTTTTACAATTCAAATTTGATACTAAACGGAACCACGTCAAGAATTCAAGAATGTATATATGGTCTTGGAAAATAGAACAGTTTCTGAATCCATGTGCAAAAACTGAGAAGAGACTATTAAATTGCACTATTACCACACTCTTATTTTTTTTCAAGTATGTTTGAAGAATCAATAACTGTTATCAACTGACACTCTACAATTCCAAATTATTGATAACAAGCCGCTCTGCCATCTCAAATGAAAACGGAAAATTCTCGAAATTAAAAAGGATGGAAACCATTCCTGAGATACATATCCAATTTATAAACCATCTTGATACCATACCTTAAAGATATCATCATGTCCTTGTATAAAACAATACCAACCGCCTAATAAGTTATTAAATACATCTCATGTCTTGGCACTTGTCTGTCACGAGACTTCGGGTTTTTATTATGCTATTGGGTCTCTGACCTCTTTTAAATCTGATATCGACCTGTCTATCTGGCTTTCTAAGACAGGGCAGAAGAGGGAAAAAAAAATGACGAAATGAAGATGAAGCTGAAAAATTGACAAATATTTAAATCATCTTACTATTTATAAAGAGATGTGCTAATTTATCAAGCCCTCTCATTGCATCTAACATCAACAATATTGAGAATAACACTTGGAGTAGTATTAGAGGTTTAATATTTGCATTTTTGATTTGATCTAGGTGCTTATCCTAAGGATCTTTCACTTTTTTTTTTGTGATATTGGTAATAGTCCAGTATTAGTTATTACATTACAAGAGCTAAAGAAGGGATTAAACATACAATAATCCAACTAGAGAGCTAGGTACACTTATTCCATTGTTATCACTGTTAGAGTTCCTATCATTATCGGTCTGAATTCCAAAATTTTTTTGTTTCATATCCTCTATTAAATATTCTAAACTACATAACTACTACTCTACCGCATTTATTATAATAATAATTTTATTATTTCAAGAAGGTCTTTGAATTTTTAACAAAACTTATACTCGAAAATACATATTTCATTTTATTTTCTGACGTTATAAATCAGAATCGTCCCTTTACTTTGTATTTTGTCCCCAAAGTAATTTCCATTTTTTTTTTATCCATTAACTTTTCAATACAGTCTAATCTGATTTCAATTAAGGAGAAATATACCTGTAGCTTTTAAATGTTTTATATATGACGTCTTTTAGCGATTCCACAAATTTGCATACTAGGAACAGCAGCCAAACTTCCTTAGGTTCATCATCTGCAGTTCATCATCATCACCACCATCACCATTACTATCATTATGGTAACCCTTCTGGTACTTTAAATAATGCTAATAATAGCAATTTAAATAGTAGCAGTAGTGATATCAATATTAACCGTGTGGAGAACGATAATAATGATAATTTGGATGGTACTACTGAAAATATTATACTGAACTCTTCGAATGTCAGTAACAACACTAATAGCAACAACAACAATAACAACAACAACAATAAGAAAAAATCGTTACCGTTTATGAAAGTTTATGCTTCAATGAAAACTTTATCTTTAAGCCATTTAACAGCAAAGCAACATCTATTAATGGCAATATGTAGGGATTTCTCCTTGTTGTTACCAATAATATACTTCTGCAATTCTTTGAAAAAAGCTTGGGAAGTTTCTTCAAATTCAAAGAAATCTATACATATATATGATATTCAATCAATAACAGAAATGTTATCTCTTTTATGGCAAACATATATGGTTAACAATGATTCCAATAATAAATCATCATCTTCCTTTTCATCTTCATCTTCCTCAACAACACATTTAAGCTCCCCAGTTTCAAATACATTGAACAGATTAGGAAAAGATTTAGGTCGTGAAAACCTAGTATTGGATTCTATCACAAGAGCAAGCTCATCAGAATATATTTTGTGTGCCTTATGGTGCCTGGTTTCACTGTACCTGACTTATTCCATTTTAGATTCTTTAATGGTACGTTGGATTGTCAAATACTCAACTGTCGCAGCTATTCTAAGAATGTTTTCTATGTCTATTTTATTAGTAACCTTGGAATTAGTGCTACTATCTTCGTTTTCACCACAGAGTGATTATTACTTACATACCTGGATTTTGATTAGTTGTATATTAACCGCTGCCTTTATTTGGCAGAGCTACCTCTCTTCAAATTTAAACTATGTTAGTGAAGACGATGACGATGAGGAAGATGAATTAATATTAAGGAAATATGATGGGAGAGCATATCGTGTAAATAATAATAGTGCTGAAAGTACAATCCGTCCCACATCTAGTGACTCAGTAAGTACAGATAACTCAACTATGACTTCAAGGGAAAGGAAAAGAAGGAAGAAGTCTTTAAAATCCTTTAAATTTACTAAGAAAAGAACTATAGACTTATACAATATAACAGTGTTTTGTGTTGTACCTGTTGGCTTGGCAAGTTTCATAACTATGGTAGGATTGTTAAGAAATTTATTCATTCAGAGGTTAGATGTAGAACAAATTACTTTATTAATCCAAAATTCTTACAGATCATAATTTATGGATTACGTTGTAGCCCATGGATGCATTTATTAAGGCTTTGTTCCATTAATTGTTACTGATACTCGTTTGCAAGAATCTCAACCAATTTGTATTTTACTATTTAGCTATCCAAAATGTTGTCAAATTCATGTTTACTTAAGAGGCAGCGTTATATAATATTAGTTTGCATTTGTATTTTAATCATATTTTTTATCATACTTTTTAGAATCCGTCCTTATATCCAGTTTAAGCAATGCTTTATCTATACATCACTTTATATACTATAATCATCAATAAAATTATCCCATTGCTTTAATTCCATCAAATGTCTCATCGTCGGTCTTCCATGAGGACAATTCCATGGTTTATGCAATTCACTTAAATGTTTAACTACTTTAGACATTGTTTTTTTGGTTAGAGGTTTACCAATCATAATACTCGTTCTACATGCACGCATTGCAAACATTGATCTAATTTTTGTACATTTTATATCACTCTTGATAATACCAACATTATTTTTTATTAAATGAAGCAATTCCATGAAATCATTAATATCGAACAACGTCCTTTTTGATACAGGTAAACTAACCAACTTGATTTTATTGCCTTGTGTGTCATCTTCATCAACTTCTATTTTGAAACCATTTTTCTCAAAAATTCCAATATTTTCGATAACAAGTAATTCATCAATGACACTCAACTCTACAGGTTGGGGTACAATTAATTTCTGTGATTTAAATACCGTAGATTTCTGTAAGGTTTCAAAATTATATTTTTCATCACTGGCGTGTTGATCAATGATAAATAAATCATACTTATCACCTACTTTTCGAGTCGCTATAATGAAACCAAGATTAAACTGTCCAACTATTTCCATCCTATTGAAATCATCTTTGTTAACAGTAAGTGTCAAATACTTTTCACCTTCTTCAATATCCTCAATTTTATAATTTCTAGTTTCTTCGTTATTATGGGAATTATCATGATTCGAAGTTATCAAATTTCCAATCACACTCAATTCTTCAATCAACCTGTTTAGAGGTTCTACATCTAATGAAGTTTCTACTATTGGCGCATCTAATTCAGAATTAGCCGTAGAGTCAGTTAGTGATCTATATGAGTATTTTACTTTGCCTCCTCCCCATGAATATGATATTGGAGTTCGAATGTTTAATTCTTCTGGTGCTAACTGGATATCCAGAATGGAATCAGACTCGCTACAACATTCGTCATTTTCCTTACTATGACAACCTTCTTCCAATGAATTATTTGAATCAGTTATAATTGCTACTTCAGTTTTATCCATTGGCTCATCAGAAATAAAATGAAGCTTTTCGTCAAATAAGGCAGCCTTGTGTTGCTCGGTCTCACCCTCTATCTCTACCAGAACATCTTCACTCTCGACATCATTCCTCTGAAAGGTTTGACTATTATTCAATAAGGTAGATTCTTCAAAGTGTGGATTGATAAATGAATCTAATGCTAAATTTGAAGCAATATTTGTTCTTTTTGAAGGGCGGTAACTATCTGTTCTTTTATTAGTTACGACAGATCCTTTTTCTATGGTCACATCGCTAACTTCATCATTTGAGAAATCATTATCAGAATTTATCAGTTCCACAGCACTGTCTATATTTTTAACTTCGCCAGAATTTTCATGTAATCGTCCAGTACTCTCTGATTTATCACTTCTTGAGGTTTCGAGTTCTTCATAATCATCGCTTAACCTTCTTTTCCTACCTGAAGAAGATTTCTGCGTATATTCAAGTATTTTTTCACTACTATCAGATTCGTCTTCTTTATTTTGGACTAGGGAACTTTGCGAAATGAATTCATCATTATCTAACTTGTTAGTTTCTGACTGACCATCATTAAGGCTATCTTGTGTACTTAATTTCGTATCATCATCAAAAGGCATATCTATCTCAAGGGATTTATGACCCTCAGATTCATTTATTATATCAGGTTCAACTTTCTTTATTGATTGAATGTTTTGGACTTGTGACTCGAGTTTTAATCTTATCTCATCCTCAGATGATTTTATTCTGGATTGTTTCGGAAGTGAGAATTCTTGTTTGTCATAGTATTTTATTAACTCTTCTTTGAAAACGTCTATAACATATCTCTCATTGTGAAATAAAATAGTACGTTTATCTGGTGTTATATTAATATCAATCAGTTCCGATGAGATTTCAAAGTCTATAAAAAATGCTGGGTATTGTACATTATTGTATTGTCTATAAATTTCATTACAACATTTATTGATTAAGGAGTATTCAATAGGTCTTTTGTTAATGTAAACGTATTGTCTATCTTTGGAAGTTCTACCACATCCAAATGAATTCTTAGAGATTAACCCTTTAGCCCTTATCTTGTAGTCCAATTGTTCAAAACCAGTGTCCATAACGTATTTATTACCAAAAGAAGGTTTATAAGGATTCAAATCAATCTCAGCATCAATATCAGAAAGTCCATGTAAACTGTTAGATCCAAATATACTCAGTATGTTCTTTTGAATGCTATTATTTCTTAAAGTGGAAAGTATTTGTTGCTTTTTACCACTTGGTGTAACATGCCAAACAGTAAATTTGACGTCATTCTGTATAATGGCATAACTTTGTATCAAATTTATACACTTTGTAAAATGTCTTTTACTAGTCTTAATGAATTCTTTTCTTCTAACCGGTAGATTATTAAAAAGTTGCGAAACTATAACAGCAGTTCCTTTATTTCTTGTTGTCGTAGATTTACCAATCAATGTCCCATGCATGTCGTACTCTAATCTATCAGCACGAGGAGCTTTAGTGGTAGTGACTACAGATACCTTTGAAATAGCACATAATGATGAAAGTGCTTCACCTCTAAACCCTAAAGTTTGTACAGAAGAAACATCTTCGAAATTTGAAATTTTCGAAGTATAATGTTTCAGAGCCAAAGATTCATAATTATCAACAGAAATACCAACTCCATCATCCGAACATTCTATAGAATCTATACCATAATTCTTTAGTGTAATATCAATTTGTTTTGCTGACGCATCAATACTATTATCAATCAATTCTTTAACTGCTGTAGTTAAATCTATAATAACCTGACCAGAAGTGATCCTATGGACATCAGACTTGCCCAATGAAGCAATCTTACTCATTGCATACCACTTAATCAAATACTTAAAACTTTGGACGTACCAACAGATCAACAAGTATAATAACCATGAAAGTAACTTACACTTTGGATCAATCGATGAGGTAAGTTTCGAGTTTTCCTTCCTTTTAAATAATCTTCTGACGCGAATTGGATTTTAGCAATATAAAAGGAAAAGAGAGATATCGAAATGCATTTTTAGCAAGAATGTTAGGAACATGTTATAAATTACATCAAGTTTATTGCCATTAAATTTTAGATTAGCTGATTTGCTAGGTTACCTTATGAATAAATGGGTTAATAAATGGATTCGAGTCTATCTGAAATGTTACATAAATTTAATTTTATATCATCGGAATGTATATCCAGAAGTATCGTTTGATATAACTACATACCAAGGGTTTAATTTACCACAATCAATACCAATCAATAGACATGTTGGATTGCAGAATTACATTGAAGAGCTCATCGAGGATCTCTTAAGTAAAATTCTAAAGATCTATAGGTTTTCAATCTGTATTACTAGTTTTGAAGATAACATTTGTGTTGAGAAATATGTACTTGATTTTGGAGAATTTAAACATATCGAGAATATTGGGACCCTCCAAGAGTCTGAAGTATTTGATGAATTCAGATCAAGTTTAAATAGTCTGATATCCATATTGGAAAAAATGCCACCTATATCAGATGATACTGTGACATTTGAAGCGACGATAAATGTAATTGATATGCAATTAGGGGAGAATTCTCAAGATATATCGACAATTACCAACGAAGAGCAGAAATTAGAATATGAAAGGGATACAAATTGGACTAAATCTGAGGAGGACGATAATAATGGCATACATCTATCCAAGTCAGATTCTTTGTATTTACCAAAAACAAAAATGACTTCAATTGTAGGCTGTGATGTTGGTCCTTTAATTATATACGCTTATTGTGAACAATTATTAACTGCAGATGAAAGAGTAAATAAAATTTATCCGACAAGTGATACACCAGAACTTATCAGCTCTATATGAAACGACACGATTTTTATAAGGTTTGATTACGAAATATGCCACTTTGAATGGGGGATATAAATATAGAATATTGTATATTAAAATTTATATATAAATTAAATAATCTTTTTACAAAGAATTTGATAATGAGTTTGTATCTATTTTTAAAGTTATTCCTTCAGTACTATTATTACCTCATTACTACTACTATTGAGGGAAAACTTTATAATAACGAATATTAATATAAAAAATGAATTTAATAGATGAAAAAAACCAAAGCAGTTAGTTACTATCATTCTAATTTCATTACTCTTTTTAAATTTTCATAACACAAGTAACTAATAGAGACTGCTGGGCATACTTTTGCGAGGGTTGGTAATAAACCTTTATACAGACCTGGATATCCCTCTCTTTGAATAGTTTTCTTTAAAACATCTCTAAAACCAGTGTATCTATATGGATGAGCAAATGTTCCTTGAGCTTGCAATCTAGTCCGCAGTAGATTTATTGGATAGACAGCGGTAGCACCTACAGTACCACTAAATGCACCCATCGGCAATAGGATGAAATTGCTTATAATTACTTCGTCTTTTGGAATGCCTAATTTTTGAGATTGTTTAGCAATATACCATTTTTTCAATACTGTGAAGGTACCTAAATCTAAAGCAGCATATGGGAAGACACCCATTACTCCTACTGCAATACCTCTATAAAATAATTTTAATCCACCTTCTTTATATAATTGCCTTGCTGTTTCAATTACTAATTGATTGCCCTTTTTATGCGCACCTAACGGGGCACACTGCATTCTAAATTTTAGAGTATCTATTGGATAAATCGAGAATTGAGCCACTACACCCGCCAGACCACCGGCAATATAAGTTGAAACTTTTGATAATTCTGAAGGATCTTTACAACCTTCAATTTTTGTCATTATTTTTTTAGTCAATTCAAATGAACCAAATTTCATGGAACTTTCTGGTAAAACCTTTATTACATTTAAACCATTACCGACATAGAATGCCTTTATACCACCCTGTCTATATAAAGTCGTTATAGCTTTTATCAAAGGTGATTTAATTTTACTTAAATTCAGATTTGGTTTATTTGCTAACATAACTTCCTTTGATGTCAGTAAAGTTGAAGATAAGTCTGTTCTTGCAATTAGGAAAACTTTTAATCTATCAAATGGAGCGGTACAAGTACGAGAAATGACACCTGAAATCCCACCTGCTATAAAGAAACCGAAACCTTTTATGAAATCATTAATTAGAGTGACGTCCCCTTCAGATGATAAGTCGACATCTTCTTGAAATAAATAAAAAAATGCAGATTGTAAACGAGTACCATTTGCCTTTGGCATGAGTAGTAGGAAATCTCTCCATTGATCATAAGTTATATAGTTTTTATCATTCTCAATTTCGATTTCCATTTCACTTGTTTCATTATTTTTATGTTTTTTATAAAATGCCCAATGAATAAATTTTGTAAAATTCGATTCATTTTTATCTTGATTGCTATTATTATGGTTTTTACCATGAACTTTATTACTTGTACTATTACTATCATTATTAGCAATATTATCATGGTTGGTATCCCCAGAATTTCCATTACAATTTCTAGATAAATTCAATAGATATTTTGAAACTTCTGATGGTTTGATTTTACCATCTTGATCTACGTCAATTTTATTAAAACCAATTTCGATTTGAGATTCTGCCAGTGAGACGTACTTTATGAAATCATTTAAATCAACAACAGAATTTTTGTCGTAGTCCATAGCAATAAATAAATCTTTAATTGCATCATCATTATTCTTCAATGGATGATTATTCTTTAAGAATGCCTTTTTCAACTCATCTAGTTCTATTTTCCCATTGCCATCTATATCTAATTGGTTAAACAACTTCTCATGACGTGCTGACTTTTCCTGATCAGTTTCTTGTATTCGTTTTACCATTTAGACAACAGTATATATTGGTATAATACGTTACAACAGAATCCTAGTAACTGTTGTAATCAAAGAAGACCAAAATTAAAATATATAAATTAAAAATAGAAAAAAAGGTAAGAGATATTAACACAACGTCAGGCAGATCCACCAAATAAGCTCACTTTAATATATATATATGCGTGTGTATCCTCAACAATAGTTTAGTTATTCCAATTAAAACAATAAATAAATTTGACTATGATACAAATAAATCCAAACTTCTAATAGATATTATATTGGTTTACTCTTTTCAACAGCAACTTAAATGTGGAGAGAATTTTTTTAAAAAGTTCCAAAGTTAAATAAATTTGAAAGGGAAAAACGACAACAGCAACACTCAAGTCAGACAGACACAGATTCAGATTTGATAATCCAACAATCAACGACCCTTGCAATAACGATAACCAAGTATATAAAAATGACAATAAAATTAAAACTAAAACTAAAACCAAAGTAAACTAAAATAAAATAAAATAAAAGCAGGAACAGAATACGATTTTTCCCTTTCCTCCAAGTAGCAGTAGTTTTCGAAATCTAATAAACTAGGCAAACCGTACGTAAAACGAAAACTGATGTCCTTAAGAGAACCGATCAATGAATAAAATAAACCAATCTAATCAGACCGTGAACATGAACATGAACATGAACCTGATCGCAATCTCCAATACACAGAGACACTACAACAACGACCACAACTACTTTTCTCTCGAAATACCAGATTGCAACAGGGTCAATTGGATTATAGAGACATCCTATAACCTTTAAACTTCTACAAATCTACAAAACATCAAGAACCACCGTCAACTAAACTCACACACAAAACAATCATCTATCTTGTCTTGACAAATGGTATAACTTGTAGTTAAAGAAGCAACATCAAGAGATTTCGATAGATCAATCAATCAATCGTTAAAGACAGTTTCGAAACTTGTTTGATAAACAGATTTCGATTCGATTCTATTTGATTCGAATAAACAAGTTCGATTCGAATCAAATATGTTAATATCATTAAAACATAACTTGAATAGACGTAACACTGATGGATTAAACGTTTAATTATCAACAAGTTAATAAAGTTGTATTATTTATTATATGAAGGGAAATGGGATATTTTTTGTATTTGCAATATATTCAAAACAAGTGAACCATTAATCTTGCTTTTAATGATCGAATAAGAGATGGATCAATGTTTCGATGATGTTTCTTGTTCGGAGTGGATTGATGAGTTCATTGTAAAATAAAGACCTGACTTTGAACTGACAGATTTCAATTGTCTTGACCTGGTTTGATGACATCGGTAGCATGTTATGTTACTGAATCTTGAATTATTTCAGTGCTAATACCAATGCATTGCACTATTCCCTATCGGGGAATCGAGTTACTACAAGGGGGGAAGAGAAGGGAGAGGGGGAGGATAGGGCAACAAGAAGTCTAGACATTGAGATATGGCTACATTTACGTTTAATTACTCTAAAAGTTTTATTTTTATTGACAGTTTTTCTCTTTGCTGGATGATTCGATGAATGAATGAATAAATTATATTAATGCTTACTTTGAATTTTCATTGGTATCGTAACCATTACAGATTGATTATTCTCGATTCTTACTATCTTCTTATCAATCTCTTCTTATCAATCTCTTCATATCGTCTCTTGTTAATTAATCTATCATCTTATAATTCCTATATATATATATATATATATAGTGGCTAGTACGTAGTGAAAAATATTTTTGATTCCAGACCCTGAAATTAGTCACCCAAGAATATTTCAGTACAGTGATTATAAATTAAGAATAAAGATCAAATAAAGATAAATTTAATCAAAAAATACAAAGCTTACAAACACCAAGAACTAAATTTTATTGAATTAAAGGTTATCTCGTTTTAATTTCAATTAATCAGAGATAATGCTAAAATTTCACACTAAATCGATTAGAGTTAACTCTAATAACCTTTTCATCTCCTCATTGCTATTGAAAAGATGTTTCACTGAGGGATTCCTTTTGAATAAAAGCATTCCACAAGAAACTAAAGATGATTTAATTTCACGTCCTGATGCTACTGCCACTTTGACCACTGATTACTATGAATACCAACGTGTTGCCCATGATTCCGTTAAGAATTTTAAAGCTACTTGGCTAAATGCCTTGGCTGAACGCAAGAAGCAATTGAAACAAGGTAAAATTATAGATTCCTATGTTTATAATCATATCAAATCTCATGATATCGTCGAAAAGACCAGAAATGAATCATTTGCCCATGTCGTCTTACCATTTAAAGAGAACCCAATCGTTGCTGACTTCTATGTAAATGCTGCTGGTAGAATTAGAATTGGCCAATTATTTCAGGATTTAGATTCTTTAGCTGGTAAAATTGCTTATAAACATACTGCCCCAGTAGAACCAATGATCGTAACTGCATCTGTAGATAGAATTTATCTATTGAAACCAATCGACTCAATCGCAGATTACAATGTGATCTTATCAGGTTCTGTTATCTATACTGGTAGATCATCAATGGAAATAGCTATCACCGCAAGAGCCACTAAAAATGAAGTACCAAAGGAAATATCAGAAGAGACTTTATCGGATGATGATATCTTTTTAACTGCCTCCTTCACCTTTGTAGCAAGAAACCCTGAAACCCATAAGTCTTTAGAGATTAACAGATTATTACCATTGAATGAAAAACAATGGTTGGATTTTAAGCGTGCTGAATCTCGTATTGCAGCAAAGAAATTAAATGCTAGTAATTCTAATCTAGAAAAAAATCCACCAACTGAAGAAGAGTCTTTGATAATCCATCAATTATGGAGTGCCTCTAAAAGATTGACTTCAATGCCAAATAAGCCAAGTAATGTCTCATTTATGAAGGACACTGATGTGGAATCAACAATGTTTATGCAACCGCAATATAGAAACAGACATTCCTATATGATCTTTGGTGGCTATTTGATGAGACAAACCTTTGAATTGGCTTATTGTTCAGCTGCGTCATTTTCTCATTCATACCCAAGATTTATGTCATTAGATTCTACCACTTTCAAGACCCCTGTTCCTGTCGGCTCAATTTTACACATGAATGCCACTGTTGTATATACTGAACATGTCCACAAGGCTAGTAATGAACAAGCTAAAACTGGTAAAGATAATAGCACTGTGGAAGAAGCAAACTGTAACGCAGTTACTGATTCTCAACCAACTGCAGTTAATAAGCTATCCTTTGACAAAGACAGTTTCTTATCTAAACCTGGTACATTAATTCAAGTCAAAGTTGATACAACTGTTCAAGATTTAGCATCAACCAAAAAACAACAATCTGGTTCTTTTATATATTCTTTCTTCGCACCTAAGGATGCAGTTCAAGAGGGTACTCATAGTAGTGGATACTCAACTGTTGTCCCAGAAACATATTCAGAAATGATTGAATTTATTGAAGGCAGAAGACGTGCAACTGAAACTGCTTTATATGTTAGACAAGTTAAAGAAAACTAACGTCTTTACCCCGTCAATCTCCCAAAATCATTCTGTAACACGATTAAATAAATTTAATATGATATTTTTTTTTGTATTAGTTTTAATGATTATTATTAGTTTTAATTAAATTAATATTCTATATAATTATTGATATATTGTTACATTTTATACCTTATGAAAAGATCTAGCTCTCATAGTTTTTCAGGACTATGACCTTCAATCTCTAAACCCCTTTGAATATCGATGTTATTACCATCATGCAAATCTATGTACTTTTTTTTACTTGGCTTTCTGTCTGGCTCATTTTTGGTAACCCATTTATATCTTTCACCTGATTTAATTGGAATAAATTGATCAGAAGATGATGTCGACATAGTACCTTCAGATGTATATTCTGAATGACTGAAAGCTTCGTCTAATGCAGGCAGAACTCCATATTTGGATGAATATCTTCTACTAGAATGACGTTGTTTAGAATCCACGGATTCTCTATTGTTGAACATGGAATCCCTTAACCCTAATGCTGACTTCCTTGGATCCTTTTCTATCTCATCTTCATTGCTCAACTCAGTGTTCAAAAATTCGTCCGTAGAAACTGTATTCAAGGATACATAACTATCCCTTATCTCTCTATTATTACCATTTATCGTTCTATCTGGATTAAATCTCCATGATTTTCTACTAGCAGGTTCACTATTTAAATATAATGAAGATGTTCTATTGAATCTCACATCATCAGATGAATAATTATCAGGCTTTCCCAATAACATCTCTGTACTTGGTGAATTCGATGCGTCAAAATATACGTTGCCACTACTACCGATACTATGATGGCTCTTCTTTTCATCCAAAGTAAAGTTATCCGATTCAGATGAAGACGAAATATTGTCTAGTTTTATAGCATTTAGAACATCCATCCTTTTAGCATTCACATCACTAAATGGATCTATGGTTGCATCGCTGTCATCTTGGCTACCTGTTACAGGTCCATTTCCAGGACCTTTTGGATCTTGTCCCTTTTCTGTATCTTCAACATTCTTGTCTTTTTTATGTGATTTCCTCCAGAACAGAAATATAATTATACAAATTACAATTAAACCAACTGGAACACCAACACCACAACCTATAGCGACTGCTTTTTTGCTAGAAGAATGTTCTGAATTAGCTGAAACTGGTCCATTTGTAGTTGATTCGGTACTTTGCGCTGTGCTGGCAGAAATTGACGAAGTTTCAGACACCGAAGATGATGAAGAAGATGATGATGAAGAGCTGGCTAATGATGATAACGTTGAGGAAGACCTAGTAGTTGATGAAGAATTTCTTGATGTAGTGATATTATGATTTGTTGTATTATTAGGTAAAACTGGATTTGTACCCAAAATTCTAAATCCTAATTTATCAATCCTAGAATTTTGTTCTGCTACTAAATTTAATGACACTGAACTGAAATCTTCAGGGACATTACCATAAAGGGTTAGATTAGATGCATGAAATGATAACCAAGTAAAATCTTCGGTATTGTTTGTATATTCTACAGTTACGTTCGTGTTAGAATATTCCGTGAATTGGGAAGGTAAAAAATTGTATTGGAACCATTCTCCACGGGTTGCGTTAATATTTGGTAATGAATTTACTGCAAATAAATTTGTAGTTGACATTATTTCGAAATTCAAATATATAACATCACCAAAGATATCATAAATTGCAAGGGAGAATGTTTCTGATTTTGATAGATCTGTATCTGCTGGTACTGTACCTTCTACAGTGTAATTATCAATTTTCACCCATGATGGTGAATCATTAAGAGCAATTCTACTAATGTTATTTGTATTAATTTCATCACCATCTAAGTAAATATAATTCAAAGGGATATCATAGCTGAAACTACGTGTATCTGTAATATTTACTACCAAAGTGTTTTGAATTGAGGTTGTCAAAGCGTGTGCACCAATAACTAATGAGAATGGTACTTCGACAGCTGAATAATTTTCAATATCAGTTGCAATTAATGTGAATTCATATCCTATCTGAGGAGCAATTTGTGAATTAGCAACTGGCGCAGTTCCACTAAACTTTAATGTATTTGGATCAAAAAATAACCAACTCGGTAGTGGAGCATTATATTGTCTTGAACGCCCATAATATGCTACAATCTCTTGTTCATCTGTAAAAGTTGACCTATCAAAGGTAACATTAAAAATTTCATATGGAGATAAGATCAACCCATCTGCACCATTCGTATAGCCATAATTTTTCAATAGGGCCAATAAATTAAAATCACTTGCAACTTCAATGCTGGTCTTTTTACTTACAACAAGCTGATAAGTATTATTCAAACCAATATTGTCAGCTTCATCAGTACCTTCTAATATAATTGGGAAATACAATTTATCGATATCATCACTCAGTAATTTGCTAGGTGGAGTACCGCTGAAAGTACGTGTGTCTGAAGTAAAGCTTAACCAAGTTGGCAAACCATAAACTTGATAAGAAATTTGCGACACTCCATTATTTGATTTATAGGTATCATTAGAAATTTGGAAATTAAATGTTTCATTAATTCTAGCAACTGGAGGATATTGTTTATTAATCGAATAAGCTTCATATGGATAACAAGAAACTAATCTTGAAATCGATATTATAAAGAAGAGCAGATATTTCGACAAAAAGACATTCATCATATCTGATGACCTTCTTACTTGATAAATAAATATCTATTCTAATGTTGATAGTAGAAGCGTCAAAGTAAGTATATTTGTCTTAAACAATCAGAAATTTGCCTTGGTAAACTAAAGTTAAGAAATATCAAGAACTACACATATGCACATACACACACAAATAAAATTGGAACTCGACTTTAGTATTCTTTATAAAATAACTTTATCTTCAAGTGCTTTCATATATATAAATATAATATAACATATCCTAAATATCTAATTCTACCAGATGGGGCAATTAATTGCTTGCTAGCATCCCAAATAGTTACACTCTCAAATAAAAACACAAAATATAACTACATCCTTAAACTATTCGTGTATCTAATGTCATCATTATCACCAGCAAACTTGGTAAAGTAACGAAAACTTAGCAACTTTAACATTTAAACTTTTTATAGCTTTTACTATAATTGGTAACATTATTTGATATTTCGAATGTCATTTCGAATGCATTTGACGCGAAATGCAAGAGCTTTAGAAATTTTGATGTAAAACTTAACGCGTCAAATTGTTCGAATAGGAAAATAATTTGCATAGAAGAAAGAAATTAGCTACCAATGGTAGCTAATTTAAGAGAGGTTATAGAGTATTAGAGATGCGAAAAGATGTACTTACAAAGGATTACTGATTTTTTTTTCTATGTCTATAATATTTTCTTGGATTTAATAGTGATTAGTCTCATATTTTAACTTTCTTTTTGATTGAATGTATTCCTAGCATAGATTATTTTTTTCTTGTACTTGCTGGTGATAACAGACTTTACAGTTGACTATTACAAAAAATAAAACCAAAAATGGCATCATCTATGAAATCTTATATGGACATGAGTACCTATTACGATTATATTAAATTTCCTTCTTCGTTTTCGAATTGATTAATTTATGATTGCTATTACCATTTACGGTATCATGATATATCACTGATTTTAGAATTTCCTCCTTGAGATTTGTTGCAACCAGATTAATTCTTGTTGATAGAGACATCAATGTTCTACTCCAGACAAATACAATGAATAATCTGAAATCGAATTCTTTTAATTTTTGAAATAGATTCCTTTTCATTTATGTATCTAATATGGAAATATATTAACATGTACAACAGTCCATTTATTCATAGTCTAGTCAAAAGTAGATATGGGATTACTGTAAACTGCGACATAAACAATTAGATATTGTTCAAAAATGGAATATTAATTGCATTACATGTCTCAATTTCCATTTCCTCTTTTTTCCCTCTTGTTTTACAAATCAAATTATGAGATTAATTATTTAATTATTTTATGTCATGAAATATAGAGATATTACATATGCTGTCTGTTGGCAGTTCTTGGTTTAGCACGAATGATATTATCAACCCTTAATAATACTTCGGCAGCTTCTGAAGCCGAACTAACTACTGCTCTTTTCAATTTATAACTTTCAACAATACCTAATTCTCTCATGTCAGCGATTTTACCATTATTTAGATCCAAACCTGATGTCAACATACCATTATAGATAGACGATCTCAATTTGGAAACCAACTCACTGCTATCAAAACCTGCGTTGTCTGCTAAAATGGTAGGCAATTGTCTTAATGCACGTCCGAAAGCTTCAACAGCTAATGATTTTTTACCATCAACATTCTGAGCGGCTGTGTCAACGGCTTTTGACATTAACATTTCAGCACAACCACCACCTAAAACGGTTCTTGTTTCCTTAGTTGTTTGAGATAAAACAGATAATGCATCATGTAGAGATCTTTCAGCTTCATCCAATACTTGGTCAGTAGCACCTCTTAGAACAATAGTACAAGCTTCACCTGCTTTACAACCGCTGAACTTCAAATAGGTTTCTTCACCAATTATAATTTCTTCTATCAAATCACATTCACCTAATTTACATTTATCTGGTTCATCAAAAGTTGAGACTACTTCACCACCTGTGACCAATGCCAATCTTTCTATACCTTCAAAGTCAGCGTGTTCAATTGAGTTAATACCTAGATCTGCGAACAGTTGTTCAGGATAATCATAAATCAATTGTCTGTTGATGAAAGTATTTATACCGAATTTTGAAATTTTAGCAATTTTCTTTTTCATTTTATCACGTTCTGCTTGTTCTAATTGAGCTAATTTGGAAGTTGAATCAACTTTAAATTTAGTACCGAATATTTTCACCTTATCAGTGTCTAATGAAGTATTAGCAATTAAAATTTTTGCATTTTCAATTCTCTTTGGTTGATTATTACCAAATTTCTTTGCCAAAATGAAACCTTCATCTAAGAAGGAATCCGATAGTTTTCCACCCAAGATTTTAATAATTTGAATATGTTCTAAGTTTGTGGATCCTTTTAATCTTAAGATAGCATCTGTAGCCAAAGTAGAAAAATAATCCTTATCTTGAGATAAAATCTTTGATGACAAAGTAGTCTTTGCAATATGAACCAAATCATCACGGAATTTAGTGCTATCTTTAGAGTTATCAACAGCAGCTTTAGTCAAAGCCTCTAAAGCAGCAGCCGATGCAATACGATAACCTTCAATGATAGTTTGAGGATGAATCTTGGATTGTTCAATCAACTTTTCAGCTTCTCTTAACAATTCAGCACTCAATACAGTGACACTAGTAGTACCATCACCGACCTCATCATCTTGAACTTTACTGATATTAACCAAAACTTTCGCAGCAGGATTATCCAATGGGATGGATTTTAAAATAGTAGCACCATCATTGGTAACTAAACTTGATTCACTAGAAGCACTCTGTAACAATTTATCCATACCTTTTGGTCCTAAAGTACTCTTAACTAAATCACCAACGGCAATTGAACCAACAAAGGCAGACATACGAGCATTTTCAGCTCTCTCTTCAGTAACTTGATCACCAAAAATTTGAACACTCATTATTGTTTTTGTTTTTCCTAGTTCTTTCACTCTTTTAATGTGTCTATCTTCCAGAATCTAAACAATACCAAGTAAAAAAAATACCACCACCTGAATTAGATTACCTCCCAATGAACCTTACAAATACTTGCTGCCTTTCAAATCCCAAATTAAACCACAATTGAAGAACTATCCTTTAATTTTAAACTGATATGATAGATGATGTTCTTTCTTTATATTGCTTAATCAGTTTGGTTTTAACTTTTCATATTGGAAAATTTTGCCACACTATTAAGAAGTGTAATGGATATCACATGATACGTTGAGTGATGAGTTTACGCAACTACAAGAGAGATGTCAGTTATAAATGGAGATGGTACATTTATAACAGACACTGGGGTCAATTGGGTCTCTAATCTGCTATCATTAGAGGTATAAGGTCATCATGGATGGTATCTCTGAAAATTGCAGGTGATTGTTCTTCCTTGTCCTGTCGCATTTAAAGGTAAAAATTAGGTCTCATAAAGTAGTAAAAAAATATTTATACTCACACAAGTGTAGAGTTAGATCGACAACATTAGGGTCCAGGGACATGTAATTAAATTCTATATTCCGCACCATTATTAATACTGCTTAGTGCTTTGGAAAGTTTCCCCTTCCCACTATTTAAATTCAGAATATATGGTAAAGGGATTTAAGACAAATTCCTGCTGATTTCATTACAACCACGCGACCAAAGCAGGTACCTTCATCATAATATGAAAGTCAAGAACTATCGATCTCATATTTCTTATCTTGCAATCTGACTTCAGGCTTTGTTTTATAGTAATTGGCAATAATTCTTGAAACATGACATATCCCAGGGTTCTATAACTTGAAAAATCCCAAAATAAGCATAGGTTTTATTGTACTGTATCCATTTCATCAAAAACAGATCAAATATATGATACTTCAAGTAAGGTCTATGAATCAATCATTCTTCATCTTCTTTCTTGGCAAGCCTTGAAGTTTTCTCTTTCAATAAATCGTACTTTCTTTGCAAATTATTTGCTCTTTTGGTCAAATCATTCAATCTCTGAATAGGTATCTCTAAATCTTGAATCTCGTACAATGAATCATTCTCTTCCTTGATGGAGTCTCTTATTTTCCTTATTGTAAACAATAACATCGCTTGTGACCTTCTCAATTCACTTATGGCTTGATAAATGCTATCCAAATCAGATGAAAGAGTTGAATACACACATAATTCAACGGGATGAACAGAATTAGCACTTTCTGAATCCATTACTAAATGCACTACCAGTTTCCTAACGATCCTACCTTCAATAACAACGAGTCAATCCCAATATCTCTTGCTTTTGTTTAAATATTTTATGTAATAGTGAATAACTTAAAGTTATCTTTCACTTAAAATGGATCTGTTCTTTATAAGGGAACTGATGAAAACAGACGTTATAAGATATACAATTCCTACAATATCATCAACTGTAGATTAGCACTGCACTAAGAAGTATGTTGGGGCCAATTTCAGTGATCAGTTATCCTAGGAGATCAATTATTATTGAAATATGTGTATATTTTGTCTGGTTGTACTGCTCAATATGAAGAAAAACCTTGATTTAGGTCATCTAGATAGGTTTAAATAAATAGGATATAGGTTTACTTTTGAGAACAGTTGAACAAAATTTAGACAGACAAGTGATTTTGTAGTGATATTTGCCTAGTCATAGGAATGAAGAACATTGCTTAATTGTATGCAATAGGCAGTATCCGAATTACATGATGTATGAAGTCAATGGACCCAAAAACAAAAGTTATCATTATTTGATGAAATGATAATTAAAACATTTCAGCACTAAAGAGTCTGTACGTTGAACTGATATTTAAGAAAGATACAAGCATTCATGTCAAAATAGTCTGGGAACAAACTGACAGCTTTCTTCCTTCCACACTGACATGAATTGTATAAAATGAAGAGATAGCAACTAAAGCCACTCAAAGTATTGATATTAAAAGTACAGTACTATATGGTCTAATCAAACTCTAAAAACCCCGACTGATTTGTGAATTATCAAAGCAACCGTTTCAGATAACTCAACAACTTCACAAGACACACTTAAACTTACGAACCCAGGATTTAGCGACTTCTGTGAATAATTTTGGTCTCAAATAAAGCAACAAATAAATTAAATATAGAAATTGAATAATTATAAAGGAGGGTTTAAACAATAGTTGCATCGACAACATTTATTTGATTCTTTTTAGTTCATAACTTTCCGATGAGTCCTCTCAATGGTTAACAATTTCATGACAATAATTGTAGTTTTTAATTGCAGATGCAGTATGCTACGGGAATAATAAATAGACCCAACCCTAACCAATCCATTAAATAGATTAAATCATTGAGTATTTGAACTGTTGTTATCCCATTTTACAATTACTAGGTCCATTATATGTCATTACTGTCATGTTGATTTTCAGATCTGTCGCTTGTTACCCTTCCTTTACCATTAAAGCTGTTCAATAATGAAAAATTTAACAGCGATGGAATGAGATGCCAAGCTAGAACTCATTACAAGAAGAGATGAATAAATTGATAATCATATTTGAAGGATAAGCTTATTGGTAAGATTAAACCTATTGAATTCTTGAAAATAAACATATATTTATATCCTGGAAGTTAGAAGGAAGAAAGGAGGTGAATCAGTCTAAATTTAAGAAGCAGATACAAGAAAATAATCAAAGATGCCACCAAAGAAGAACCAGAAACAGCAACCTGCTAAGAAGAAGGACAATGTCGATAAGACATTTGGTATGAAGAACAAGAATAGATCCACTAAGGTGCAGAGATTTATAAAGCAAGTTCAATCACAATCTGACCCTCTAAAGGATACATTGAAGATGCAAAAATTAGAAGAGAAGAAGATGAAGGAAGCTATGGAAGCTGAAAGAAGAGCATTGTTCAATCCTGTTGTTGAACAAAGGGTTCGTGCAGGTGTTGATCCAAAAACTATCGTTTGTGCTTTGTTTAAGTTGGGTAACTGTAACAAAGGTGTTAAATGTAAGTTTTCCCACGATCTGAGTGTTGGAAGAAGAGTTGAAAAGAAAGATTTATATCAAGATACTAGAAATGAAAAAGAAGCTGATACCATGGATAAGTGGGATGAAGAAAAATTGAGAAGTGTTATTTTATCCAAGCATGGTAATCCAAAGACCACCACCGATAAGGTTTGTAAATACTTCATCGAAGCTGTCGAAAACGGTAAATATGGTTGGTTTTGGATCTGTCCAAATAATGGTGATAAGTGTATGTATAAGCATTCCTTACCAGAAGGTTTTGTGCTGAAGACTAAGGAACAGAAAAGATTGGAAAGAGAAGCATTTGAAAACCAACCAAAGATTACATTAGAAGAATTTATTGAAAATGAGAGAGATCAATTAGATAAATCAAAATTAACACCTATTACTATCGAAAACTTTGCTGAGTGGAAGAAAAAACATATAATCGAAAAACTCAATGCAGAAAAAGCTAATAAGGAAAAGAGGAAATTATCTGGTCGTGAAGTTATCTTGAATTTATCAAGTGCCAATACCAATTTTGCTGAAAATGATATTACTGAATTAACAGAAGGTTCTGCTTGGGATTTGACTGAATTTACAGATGCTTTACATGAAGCTGAGCATAAAGATGATGATGGCATTAAAGATTACGGTGATGGTAGTAACCCAACTTTTGAGATTAAGAAAAAGTTGGCAAATGAAGTAACAGCATAATTACAAGAATAGATATCTTGACAAAAAAATAAAAGACCCCCCTTTCGTAGTTAGTTAATAATTGTGTATGTTCTAATATATATTTATAACATGCGTATCTAATAACTTAATTTGATAGTAGTTTGTAATTTCAATGGAATAATAATTTCAAGTATATTCCTTTTGTAATATTATATATATATATCTATAATTAATTATTTCTAACCATACACATGCTGTCTTCTAATGGAAGTGATGGATCTGAAAAGAACATCAATCTCATTCCTAATTTATCATTCCCAGTTCCCTTCAGTTCCTGTATTCCTACTGAAATCCTATTTTTCCAATTTTCTGCTTTTTTATCGTAATATAATGAAGCAGTATCATCAAAAAATGTAGTATCACCATCAAATTGGTTAATATCTGGAATAGTTGATTGCCTTGACGGTAATGGCGGTGGTTGACTAGATGTAGACACTTCTCCAGTCCCTTCCTTTGAAATATTACTCACTTTAGATTCGGAAATTAAATTCATATGCTCTTCATCAAGGATTGGTTTCCTTTTAGGTAATGGTGGTGGAGGAGGTCTTCTTTTAGATAATTTCTGTGATAGGGATGTTGATGTTAAGAATTCTTTGGAAATAATCGAATTTAATTCATCCATTACCTCCCTCTCCTTCCCTTCAAAATCACTCATTGAATTTTTACAACATCTGATATATATCCCCATAATTTGATTTGGGAACTGTTGGGCGGTTGTAATATATGCTTCTAAATCATGTTCACCAGAATCACCAACTAAAAAAAATTTCTTTTCGGGGAAGTCTTGTAGAACCTCAGATATTGCAGATAACTTTCTATTTGCACTTGATGTCATAATACTAGAAACAATATTACCAGAATATTGTTTTAGAAATAAGGGTCCATCTGGAAGATTTTGAGAGATGTAGTCCTGTAATATTGGATATATCTGTAAAGGTGAATTTGAGACATAAAAAAAATCACTTTTTGCAACATCCTTTAGGGTATTATACCATATCGGTATACCATCAATTAACCATGTTTCTTTATCATGAACAAAAACGTTACGGAACATTGATCTTTTATCACCAGTAACCCCTGTATGCTTAATGGTATCATCTATGTCACTTATTAAACCGATACCATTTGGCTTTATAAAATTGATTGGATACATGCCTGATATTATATCTGTTATATGTGGTGGAGTGTCTAATGTTATTTGTAAAGAACTAGGCAAAAAGTCTGTAGTGATTTTTGTAAGTACGAAGCCCATGTTGTCAGTAGTTTCAAAAGTTGAATGGCCACTTTCCCCTGTTTTTGAATCGAATAAGTCTATTATTAGAGATATTCCTGACAATTTTTTAGATAGAAACCCTGATATACGATCTTGAACAACATCCAATTCACTTTTAGAAGTTGTTGAAATTGAGGTATTTGTTGTAGTTTGAGAGACTGGAGTTGAGTTGAATGTTGAAGAAGGTGTCGAGCTAAATGAGGAGATATCATTATTGTTATCATTATTGCCATTTATTAAATCCTCTGAATCTTCTAAATTTGCAATCAGAGTGTCATCGTCAGTATTTGTAGTCGATGGTTTTAAAAATTGTTTACACAGCATTAAAGCCCATCTATTTTTCCTACTTAATGGATCACTTGGAGAAACTACAGACAAACGTACAATAGTTTCGAATTTTCCATTTGGTAATTGTGTTGTATAAGTTGGATAAAAATCGATCTTTGTATCTTGTGGGAATTTCAATTGCGACTGTTGATATTGTTTTTGAGATGCAGATGTTTCTAAATAATCATTGAATGAATTTGTAGTATTTCTTAAACTTTCCATTGTTTTTGGAAGGTAGACATTTTTAGTATTTTTCATTAAGTTGAAAAACCTTTGACGTTTACTATTTTGTGGGTAATTACCAAAATTATCGATATTATCATTACTATCTTGATCCAATGGATCGGAATTGGAGTTATTATAATGTAAAGGTTGATCTCTGTCCATTTTTCCAGTTGATTTTAATTTGAATAGGAATCCCTCCCTTTTTTTCTTCCTTTTATTCTCTTGATTCCAATGGTAATTTGTAGAGAGTAGTCTTTCTTGAATAACTATTGTACAATGATTTGATATTCTTCTTTTACAAATAATCATTAAGTTGCAACTTATATATGGATATATATATAAATATCGAAAAAGTAAAGTGCTTTAAATTAGTAACCCCTCTAATATTACTTGAATAAACTATATATTGTCAAGTTATTATTAGAATGATAGGGTTAAATTTTATTATTTTATAAAAATTCAAAGCAGAAAAAGGAAAAGAAGGGAAAGGTGTTGTTAAGGATATATATTTTGTCAATTGATATTAGTTAAATCAAATGGAACAAATCGAAACAACTTATTATACAAAGTCAAATATAATCCTAAATTGTTAATCGCAGATGCTCGTTAGCGGTCAGTTGATTAGCTATTCTAGATGATCGATTGAAGCTGTACGAATAGATAGATAGGGAAGATGTCTATCTATCCGAAACGAAATCTGAATCATGATTTCTCGTTATTTAAAGTTTTTAATACATAATTATAGTTGTTATATATATATTTGGTTTGGTATTGTATCTTGAGATGTCTAAACCCATTATTGGATGTGTGTGGCTAGCGTATTGATAAGATTTGTAGATATTATTTCTATTGTAAGAGAGCGTTGTGGACAAGTCATGTTAGATTGTGGACTTTGACAAGTCAAGGGAATAGTAGGAAAAAGGAGGAGTTCTTGTTAAATAAAAGTTTCTACGAAGTAATTTCTAGTGGCATGAGCATAAATTCAGCAAAACTCTATATATATTTGAGGGTTTGAGCGTTTCGGTATGTGAGTGCTTGTTGTGTAGTCTTGGGGAGTAAAAACTGTTGATGTCTCAACGTCCGGAAACCAACAAATTGTATCCAAAAGGAACACTGGATGGTATTGTTTCAACAGATATCAGATATTTTTTGATAAAAAGAAGTTGGACTGATAGACAGGCAATAAGTGAGCGTAGTGATAAGAAGTTGATAGAGTTCTACCAGAATATATGGTTAGGGTTGAATATCCAAAAGATGATGCCTGTTACCCAGTAAGGTTTTGCAAGAGCCTGTATATTGTTCCAATGATATTTTCGTGAAAGTGCCTGACAGATCATTGAACATGAGCATATAGGATGTCTGTGGGAATATCTCCGAAGACTATCCATTGAAACCTTTGCAATTGTATATGTATATGTATATGTATATATATAAACATGTACTTGTGTATACGATCACGTGATACTAACATGTAGGAAACTAATTCAAAAGAGACGTACAAATGCTGTACATCACGTGGTATACAAAAAGAAATAACCCTACAATACTATCTCGGTTCGGTTCGGTTCATGCCGTGGGGAAAGCTGCGCTACTTTTCTCTCGTCACCTTATTTGCTCTTGCTGTGCGTGAGTGTCCAAAAGGCGCAAACTACGTCATCCCTCTTTCCATACGCACAAAACAATAAGTACCTAAATTTAACATATAAGAAAAAGAAACTGCTTTTTTGGAAATTTAATTTCTCAGATATCTGTGCGTACTTTCCTCTGCCAAGTCGGTTCGTGCAACACTACTTCCCATCTCAGTAATGACCTTTTTTTTCTTTTCTTTTCTTTTCCATGTGTTCTCCCTCTGTTCTTTCACTTCGGCAACTTGCATTGGCCCCTCTCTCTCTGAGCTTTTCTTTTGGTTTTTCGATCGCTCGGCACCTGACTGCCCCCGGACAAAACCAGAGGAACAAAGCGTAGTAACAAACATAAGAACAAAGGGTGTTCTCTTCGGTAACTTCCGCAGGTTCCACAATGCTGCCAGCCATTCCTCCTTCACTTCTCTGGCATGGACTCTTCTGTTGCTATGCTCTGCAATCCTACGGGCTTTCCTCTTCTCCTCTCCACTTCCCTCCCTTCCCCTTTCCTGTCCTGCAAAATTCTTATACTAATCCCAAAATTTTGAATTTCGAATTTCGAATTTTGCAATCAACTTTCGGTTCTCATTCCTAATCACATCACTGATAGACATACATACTTACTTCGATATATATATATAGTTACCTAGTGACTAATTTTTTCCAATGGCATTGTCACATCTCACCACTTGCTACAATTCCATCTCATCTCATCCCATTTCTTTACCCTTTCCGTTTCTCTTTTGTTTTGTACTTTATTTCATTTCATTCCATTCCAATGCTTCTTAAACTCTTTCAATCATATAAATATACTTACTTAACACACACACACACACACACACACACACACACACATACATATACCATACCCACTTATAACAGATCCATTTTGGTTTTCCACTACACTCATCTACATATTTGTTCATGAGTAATCGCTACATCCTATCCTGATACAACATCAATCTTATACATGCTAACCACATAATCTCTCATCACTGAATCAAAAAAAATCAAAAAATGTCTGTATCATTGGGTAGTGTTATTTGGTCCTCTGTTAAACCAATTATTAAAATTTATCTAATCATTGGCACTGGGTTTATGCTTTCAAAATTCGATATCATCACCGTGCAATCAACAAAGGCTATCTCAGATATTATTCTAACTGTTTTATTACCTTGTCTGTCGTTCAATAAAATCGTTTCAAATATCGAAGATAAAGATATAAAAGATGTAGGTATCATTTGCCTATCTTCAGTTTTAATCTTTGGCACTGGTTTGTTTTTTGCTTACGTCGTAAGAAGAACAATGCCTGTACCTAAACAATGGAGAGGTGGTATCTTAGCAGGCGGGATGTTCCCAAATATCAGCGACTTGCCAATTGCTTATCTACAAACTCTAGCTCAAGGTTTTATATTCACTCCAGAAGAAGGTGACAAAGGTGTCGCTAATGTCATCATCTTCTTGGCAATGTTCTTAATTTGTGTCTTCAATCTAGGAGGCTTCAGATTAATCGAAATGGATTTTAATTACAATGATGAAGAAAATGCAACTATTAACGAATCTACAACAGATATTCAATCAAATGATAAGGAAATTACAGAATTTGAAAAACAAAAAAATGGATTCTCAAAATTAACTACTTCTGATAATGAAAAATCAAAAAAAAGTGAATCCTCAGATATAAGTTCATTGCCAAGCACAGCTGTCGTGGACCAATCATTAAGCATCCCAAGATCAGGATCAATTCATCCAGGAAATGAATTGGTAGGTAATGAAAGTGTAATATCTTCCATTATCTCAAATCCATCCATAGTTCTTTCCACTAGTGATGAAAGCTCAACTTCAAATTTTTCATATAAAGGGAAAAGCAATAACGCAGATAAGGTCACCACTCCTGTCTTGAAAACTCAAAGTCAACCAGTTGCTTACACCTCTAGTGTCGCATCAATACAAGAAAAGGTGAAAAGACGCCCAAGAAGTAAATCAACTTCTTCACAATATACCATGAATGAATTGATTAAACAATACTCGAAAGTTGACCAATATGGTAACCCAATCGATAAAAATGATGCCTCCTCAGTCACAGGGCCTCATCATGACATTAATGGCGTTGAAGTACAACCTACTAGACAATCAAACCTAACAAGAATACTTACTTCCGACGCTACAGTTAGCAAGCATGATATTGAATCTTCAGGTAGCTCTTTACCTAAGTGGTTGCGTAAATTCCCTTTGACGCCATTAATTGTATTCTTCATCAAGAATTGTTTCAGACCTTGCTCTGCAGCTGTCATCATTGCTTTGACATGTGCATTTATTCCATGGGTAAAAGCATTATTTGTCACAACTGATACAACTCCACATATAAGACAGGCACCGGATCAACAACCAGCTCTAAGTTTCATAATGGACTTTACAGGTTATGTTGGTGCAGCATCTGTCCCTTTTGGTCTTATTTTACTAGGTGCAACGTTGGGTAGATTAAAAATTGGAAGTTTATACCCTGGATTCTGGAAATCTGCTTGTGTTCTAGTCGTTTTGAGACAATGTGTAATGCCTATATTCGGTGTTCTTTGGTGTGATCGTTTGGTTAAAGCAGGTTGGCTGAATTGGGAAAACGATAAACTATTATTATTTGTTATTGCAATTAATTGGTCATTGCCAACAATGACAACCATCATCTATTTCACTGCAAGTTACACTCCAGCAGATATGCCAAATCCAATTCAAATGGAATGTGTCTCATTCTTCCTAATGATCCAATATCCATTGTTAGTGGTCAGTTTACCATTTTTGGTAACGTATTTCCTAAAAGTTCAAATTAAAGTATAGAAAGGACAAAAAAACAGCATTATTAGAAATTAACGAACTTCTCAATGACACTATTACTTGGTGTAGCAGTGTTTTATTCAAAAATTTATACAGCATTTATCTAAATATGTATTGAATACATAAAGATACCAATTAAAAAACAAGAATCTTATTTAAATTATATAACGTCGTTAAAAGGATATCTAGTTAATAATACTTCTTCTAAATTTAAATATCTCTTTCAAAATCAGATAATAAATATATTGATATATTTTCACCATAGTTGATACCGAACTGGCTTTCAATAACTAAGTCTTGACTGAACCATTCTTTCATTATAGAAACACGATTTTTTGTCCAATTTTCCAATAATTCCTGAGTGTTGGAGGTTGGTCTGATAAAAGAACATAAATCTAAAATGATACCATGTTTTTGCAATAAGCTGGAAGTAATTAGCGCCGTCAAATTTGCAAACTTTGTATCTCTAACTTTTTTGCATTTTACAAGACATACTAGTAGCCCACCAGATTTTGTTATAATACAATTAGATATTGAAGAATGGGTTTCTCTCACTGTGCTTTCGAGATCACTAACAAAATATGTTAACCCTAAAATATCAATTGTTTCGTTAATGCTTCCTAACACATAAAGCAAATTGAAATCAATATTAGCACCCGTGGAATCTTGACATGTAATTCTTTTTATGAATCCAAGATCTCCTGTCCTCAAGTAAGTTAAACCATTATCCTTATCTGATTTGATTTTACTGCGAAATTGTTCTGTTATGAATTGGTCTTTGAATAGTCGGTTTTTTGAAGTGGAATCACTGGCATCCTTACTCAAATAATAATCAGATGCATTGCCTTCAGAACAGCACCAAATTTCACCAAATTCACCTTCCAAACAAGGTTGTAATGTTTCTGGATTAACTATAGCAACATCCGTACAAATTGGAACCACACCAGAATCTTGAATTCGTATCCCTTCGATATTTGCTAGCTCAGCAGGATCGATTTCCTTAATTAATCCCTCTTTCAGTGATCTTGGGTCCAATAATAAATCTACTGGAGGTATTCCTAGATATGACCTCATTGATATATGGAAATTGAAACGATTCTGGTAAATATAACTTATTTGATTTGGATTTATGCTTATTGTATTATATTTCTTAATGACATTCTCGATAGTTAAAGTTTTAGGCCTTCCTGAAAATGGAATCATAATGTTCTGTACATTTCTCAGGAAATCAGATCTTAATATTGTGCTAGAATTAGAGTTTTTTTGTTTCTTCTTCTGTGACGCAGCCAGTTGAATCTTCTTCGAAGAAGTTATCAATGTGGAGGCACGATCCATAATCAAATAAAAGGTCTCTGGAGTTAAAAATAGATCTCTGACAGAAAGATTCTGAATTCCAATTAGGAAATTGTTTGGATTCTGAGAGAAGTCGTCTATATCAAATAAAGTTGTTTGACATCCAGTGTATATCCCTAACAATACGCTATTGAGAAACCCAAAACCAAAAGTATGGCCACATATTGAGAACAACGAACTTTCCCTGGACAGCTTAAAGCTTTCCTTTAATATTTTGCATGATTTCATTAACGACTGGTGAGTCATTGATGAATGAACATTTTTAGTTGTATCGTTTTCCTTATTTATCCAAATAACACAACGTTTAGAAGATGGTCTTGTTTTGAAACTAAACTTCTGTGCTAAAGGTTTTTTAAATAACTGAATTGACAGGTCACTCCTAACCTTAACCTTTGAAAATATGGTTAGTTTGGGGGCAAGTGACTTGTATCTTTTCCATATTTTAGATATAATTGTATTGTTTTCAAATAAATTATTAGTTTTAGAATCAATAAATACTCTTTTAACCGAATAATTTTTGATAATATTGGTAAAATACTGTATATCAACCTCTGCAGTTTCCTCGGAGATGACTTCTAGGGGTATAACATTCAAATTACAATATAGACATGCGATAACTATAGCTGCATATTCTGTTGAATTTTCACACATTATAATTACTTTATCACCTTTTTCTAGAGGTGTTTTGGATTGAATAATTTTTTTCAAGAATGATGCAACAATTGCACCAAACTTTTTCCAGGACACACTTTTCCTTATATTATTATCATTGGAATTTTGTGATGATCTCCCAGTCCCATCACTGAATGCCGAGTTGCTTCCTTGTGTATTTATTCTCCATTCCAGTATTTCTAGGATGGTAGCAAAATCTGTTAAGTTCTTGTTAGAATCTAGGTCATATGATGTTTCCTGAAATTCAAAACCAGATCTCTGTTCTCGGTTTGCTATCCTAGGCGACATGTTATAAGGGAATGCGTCGGCTAAGGCAGCTCGTCTCAGAGTTGATAAGTGCTCAGAGAATATACTTTCGTTGTAATATAATGAGTGAGGTATGAAGTCTAATATAATGTTATCAAATTGAAATTTAACAAATTTAGCATCTAATTCACAGTTCAGAAATCTTCTTTCAATGGTGCTATTTGCCAATTCAAGTGAACAATATCTTTTTGGAAGTGATCCATTTGCTACAACCATTACACACATAGGTTGAATTTTGTGAAAGATCCATAATATTCTAAAAATTTGTTCAGTTAAGTCATTTAACTGTTTTTCTAATTTTTCATTCTGTCTACTAGTCATCACTAAGGCTGGTTCGCCACCAGCAATGGTATTTTTTGCTAAGGAACTTTCAACTATTAATACTAGAAAATGTTCATCGTTATTATGATTTAACTCAAATGCAGAAACATCTGAAACACTTGGAACTGTCCTTACAATAGTTTCCGTCACCTGTTGTAAATAATAAGTTTGGACAATTCTCTTCGGTCCTGAGTTTTCACTGTCATTATTAGAATCAGAAATTGTAGTGTCAGATCCTAAGGCTTTTATTGCCGTATTGCTTTCCTTTTCTTTTGACATATCTGAAGTATGTGCCCAATTTGGCAATCTTAGCAACTTATTTTGTAAAAACATATCTTCTATCATTGATAAAACATATATTTTACCATTGAATACGAAGCCCATCAGTTTAGTTCTTAAGAAGTTCGTTGATGGTGGGCATAAATTCATTATCATGTTAATTTTTTCATTAGCTTGAACAGCTGTGATTGATGTTCCCTTTGTGTATGACAGCATTCGTGGATAGTCAAGTTTAGCATGAAATATAAATTCGTTCACACGGTCCATCTGATAAAATTCATCGCATAAACTTTTTGAGGATATCCAAATTTCACCTACAGTTAGGTCAGGAACTAAAGTACAGTCATCTAAATTAACCACACATATAGTAGAATCAGGGATTGGGAAACCAAAGGTAGTCAAACGCATATAATCAGTAAATGAATTTGATGAGTTTATCATAGCAGTAATGCTTGGTTCTATAACATTCCCTCTTAGTTTTTCCTTATTTATATATAATTCATCTTGTAATCTTAGCTTTGTATTATGAATTGGAAAATTATCAATCTTACCTAAGTGATCCCTAACTGAAATGAAGGTACCTCCAATATCGGGTAGGGTCAGTATCGGAGAGTATGACATTGCAGCATCAACACATCCAAGATTCTTTAACCACTTATTAACAATCATATCGGAAACATCTGTATCAATATTAATGCAGGATGTCAAGCAACATTTAATACAACTAAAATCGATTTTATTTTTTTTTGAAATTGTTGCTTTTGGATTTTCTAGATAATTTATAACAACCTGTTTTAACTGAAGTTGATCGTTTAATAACACATCAGCCTTATGTTGGTTGATTATGTCTTCATAATTACCTGGTGTTTTCAAAATTGTGTCGCTTATTGAAATTAATAGATTCCCCGAATATATACCGAATAATAAACCTAATACCAAACCTGTTGATCTGGTTGGATCTAAACTGTTCAATATTGTGTATCTATTTACAGAGGCCGCCTTGTCATAAGGGATAAGAATTGAGTTTTTTTTCCAATGTGGCATTGAGCGTGAATCCATTATTTTTACAAGCATTTTCAACTGATTGATTAAAGCTCTATGTTTCATTACAACACCAGACAATCTTCCTAAGGGAGTTCTAGTAAATTCAATATAAGAAATGTCAGGAATATCAAATGTAGGGGCATTTTTCTTAGCCTTTGAATATGTCCCTAATTCTGAAGTCTTTAAAAAAGTAAGCTGGGAAAAAAATTCATCCTTTATCAATTTTATTTTGGTGTTATTTGAAGTTGTTTGTAAGTTATCCAGTTGTTTATGGCATTCGTTTGATATTAAGACGTATGATGAATTCGTTAACTTGATTATTTGTATAATTTCGCCCAACTTATAAGTTTCAAACGATACTGGCACTGCGATAATACCAGCTATAAAACATCCAAGTAGTGCAATTGCAAACTCGATAACTTCGTCTCTATTATACCATAATAATACTTTGTCTTTTTTATATAAACGACTTTTGTTCAATTCATGTGCAATTTTTTCTGCTCTAAGATATAGTTTCGCCCAAGAGATTGAATTTTCTTTACCTTTATTATCTATTGAAATTATAGATGTTTGTTTTTCGTAGTTTTCATACCTTGCTCTTAATATTGAAGGCAAAGAATCATGAGAACTTTCCTCGGGTATTCTTGGAAGTAGTGGGATCATTGGGTTATATGCTTTCACAAATGCATCATTTGAGTGTAACGATAACTGTAATGAGGAACTTTTTTTATGCCTTGGTGTAGATAATACGGATGACGAGTTTGACGTAGCAACTCTGTATATTGAATTTGATCTTCGTTCATGTTTGGTGATTCCAATCTTATTATTAGTAGTAGTATTGGTGTTATTATTGTATGTGCTTAGATCCTGTTTATAAATATCAGTTGGTGGATAAGGGAGAAACGTATCTTGAGATTTATAGGATGCATTATCATCTATAAACCTTTTATTAGAAGGTAGAATTATCCTGGTTGATAAATTATGCTCTCTGGTATTAGTTGAAACCGACACAGTTGAGTTTCTTGATGCGTATAGTAAAGCTTGTTGATTTCTGGTATACTTATCTAATAATTCATTTCTTTTTGTTTCATAGCCTTTTCTTGTTAAATTTTCAACTTTATAATCCTCTATTAAATTGGATAGTTGGTTCTGTAGCGCTATTGGTAATTCTGGGGGAATAGAAAAGTCCATAATTTCTAGATTGTACCCCGTGATTAATTAATAATTGTTTAAGTATCTATATAACAATTTAAATTCAACAATAGTACCTTAATCTAATGGTGAAATCGGATATTTTGGTTTTTATTAAATAATATAAAACATTCTTATTATACCCGACTATTGAAAACCTTTAAAATTAAAAAATATTTTGTAACTGGAAATTAGATAGATCATCGGTGATTTTGATTTTTAACAATAATATTTATCCAAATTTAGCAATGAAATAAAACCAAGAAAAATATCCTAATTAGTACGAGAGAGAGTGATTGAGTGTTTCGGGAGTTGGGACTTTTTTCTCAATATTTTTGTCGTTATTCATTTTAAAAAGAAAAAGGAGAAAAGCATATCTAACCAACGTGATGTGCACGTGTTTTAGACATTTCATAAATAATCATCTTTGAGAGAGACATATTATTGTATATATTATACATGGGTACATATCTGGTGAGCAATCCAATTTAACAATATAGATATATATATATTGGGATATTAAATAGTATAAGGTAGGGAGATTGAAGTTAATATTCGAGAAATCGTTTGTACAATCTATGACGCAGTTTTGACTTCAATTATAGATTTTTCCACATTTGAGTCAGTTAAAAACAGTAAAAAAAATGTATTTGTTCCAAGCCAAGAAATAAGGAAAGAAAGGAAAATGATTTCCCTTTTCCTCTCCCTTTTTATATGTTTGGATTGAGTATTGTAGTTTTATTTTTAATTTTGTGACACAAAAGCATTTCACTAAAAAAAATAAAAGACAATAAAAACGAAAAACGAAAAGTCATGTTATTTTCACGTGATATATATATCTCTCATTTAGAACGGAGTATGGTCGATAAAACACTTTTTCAAAATAAATTAAATACGAATTTCCCGTTTCGAATCTTTTTGTTTTGTTTTGTTTTCGTCGTTAACTCAAAAGAGCAAAGAAGGAAGGAAGGAAAACCAACTGATTTATCGATTTATTATATTTTTACTGAATTTCGAATACTACTACAAAAAAAAAAATAATAATAATAATATTACATATGAAGTAAAATTCCTCTATACCCCGAAGGGACAAAAAATCATCAAATGAGACCAAAACAGTTAGGAAACAATAACCATTATAAGGAAAGAGGGTTATTAAATTTTAAACATTATTATAATTGTATATATGGTAGAGTTGGTTTTGACCTTTGCTTGTTGTAATTTCGGATTCATATTATTAGATATATCTTTGTATAAGGAGTAATAAACATCAATTGGGTTTTTATTGGTTTCAAACAAGTATTGCTTTTAAGACTAACATTTTGCAATAGCTATAGAGATAATAAAATTTATATATTGTAATTATTTTAGGATTTTTTTGCATTGGTTCTTCATCATAAAGAGTGTGATTATAGAATCTTAGTTTATTATTAAGATTAATTAACATTTGCATACGTACAAATTTTACAGAAATCTATATATATATATATATATATATCTCAAAAAAAGAAGTTGTGGTGATAATAATAGCAGTCAGTGGATTAAGACATACATATACACATTACAAATTATAATTAAAAAATGGGTAATTCAGTATCAAAGGCATTGGGGAAACTATTTGGTTCTCGTGAAATGAAAATTTTAATGTTAGGACTGGATAATGCAGGTAAAACTACAATTTTATATAAGTTAAAATTAAATAAAATTAAAACTTCTGCACCAACTGTAGGTTTTAACGTTGAAACTGTGTCATATAAAAATGTTAAGTTTAATATGTGGGATGTAGGTGGACAAGAAAGATTAAGACCATTATGGAGACATTATTTCCCTGCAACGACAGCATTGATTTTTGTAATAGATTCACATGACAAAGATAGATTAAATGAAGCAAAAGAAGAACTGTACAGTATTATAAGTGAAAAGGAAATGGAAAATGTTGTACTATTAGTCTGGGCTAATAAACAAGATTTAAAGGGTGCATTGAAACCACAAGAAGTTTCAGATTTCTTACAATTAGGCAATAATTTAAAAAATCAATTATGGTGTGTTGTAGGTAGTAATGCATTGACAGGACAAGGTTTAGTGGAAGGTTTGTCTTGGATTTCTAATAATACTGCCAAAAAATAAAATAATAATTGATGGATTTAACAAAATGAATTGCACTAAAAGTAATCAAAAATAATAATATAACATCAAAGTGTGAAAAATGCATTTATATATTTAGAGCATCGTGACTACTAAATTTTGGAAATAATTTAATAATACAATACAAAATAATATAATATAATAATATAATATTTAATTTTTAATAATATAATTAAGGACGATATATCTATCTACTCATGAGAGACACTGTTTTTTTGGGATATATATGTATATGAAATAATATATATATTGGCAAAACCAAATCAAATGTGACATCGCTATATAATTAAAAATTCTAAAACTAAACTAATTAATGTATGTAAAAGAGGATATAAAATTTATCAAGTTTGCTGTGTTTTTTTTGATTAAGTGTCACTTCCACTTCATGCGAAATTAGAGAATATGAAAAAGGGAGTTGCGTATTAAGTAATTTATATTTAATTAATTAAAATTTTATGAAATAAAGCTCAGTACTGATATTTGATAATATACAGTTTCTGTAATAAAGATAATAAAAGTAAATTAATCCTATTAATTTTTCTTATCCAACACATTAACAGAACCATCAGCATTACCGAAATAAACCTTTTCGGCGTTATCAATGAATAAACCCACTTCTACTACACCAATCAGCATTTCAATGCTTACATATAATGACTTTGGATCTTTTATTTCACCAAAGTCAGCATCTATAATGAAATTGTTGTTATCTGTGACAACTGGACCTGCCTTTGCACTACCACCTTGTCTAACAACAGCAGTTTGGGCGTGTAGCTTATTTAACAAATCATGTTGGACACGTACATATGCAGAAGGTACTACTTCAATTGGGACACCTTGTCTCCAATTCTTACCTAAATATTGTGGAGATTGTTTTCTATGGTCTGCTACAACTATAAATCTTTTTGCACTTGTACTTACCAATTTTTCTTGGAACAAACAAGCACCCCCACCTTTAATCAATTGTAAGTTGACATCAACTTCATCAGCACCATCAAAAGCAATATCAATAATAGGGTGATGATCTATACTATCTAATTGTAAACCATTATCTAGAATCAAAGCTCTTGATTGGAAACCAGTTGGGATGCAAACGAATTGAGATACATATTTGGTATATTTTGGATCTTTTAGGTATTGGCCTAATCTTTCAGCTACATAGACAACTGTACTACCACTACCAATACCAATAACCCTTTCATTTTGGAAATCTACATTTTCATCAACTGCACGGTAAGCAGCTAATCTCTTAGCATCTTCTAGTGGGTTGGATAATTTTGGTAAAGTTTTGATATCTGGTACACTTGACATTTTTCTTAGAACTATAATAAAAGGATTTCTATTAGAACGAATTGAAGGTAGTTTGCACAAATAAGATGAGTACCTAAAAATTTTTGATGATTGATTTAATTAGCAGATCACAGTAATTTTTCTATGATTAGTTTCTTACAATTTCTATTGTGAACTTAGAAGAGAGAAGTAGTGAAAAAAAAGCTGTATCCTTTAATTCAAGTTAAAGTTTATAAACTCTATTATTGAATTGACGAATTTTTCGAATTAAGTGATATTATTAGAAATGACTACCAATACAAGAGGGTCGATGCGTCAAAGACATAAAAGATGATAGAATATATATATATATACATATATATATAAACGTTAATTGAAATTTAATTCGAATTAATTCTATCCTGATTTAAGATAAATCAATATGCATGCGTGTGTGTGCCACACACATGTAGAAAGGAGATGATTGTAATGTACTAGCCAATTAAGCCATTATTATTAAATTGTTATTATAGTTAGTTAATGGTGAACCGACAATATAGTAATTTAAAATATTGGCTATTACATTACCAGTGTGTATGATGGATGAGAAGGGGAGTAGGAGGGAAGTAGGGAGGGGAGGTACAGGTACGGTTGTTGTTTGGAAAGGCTATCTGTTATGGCTGTAATTATTTGTTCGGGGTGATTCGTGATTGGCTGCTTTTTGCCTCGGTTCTACCTCTGTATTCTTATATGGTATTGGTTGATTGTTGTGATGATTGTTGGGTTTTTTTTTTGGTATGGGCCTGGTTGGCAGTGTATCGTGCAGTTGTATAGTGAGTGTGGCGGTGTGTGTTTCTTTCGAGTTTTTTGTAGTTTGGTCGTACTGTCTTGGGGCGTAGTCTCTTCGCGTGGTATATCGTGGAGTGTCGGTGTCTATCGATGTGTTGATGCTATGTATGTGTTACTTGTTCGCTGTGTTCTCTTTATTGTGAACTGCGGCTTTGTTTGATGTCGTGATAGAGGATCTGCTCTTTTAACTGTTGAGCATTGCTAGTTTATTGCTATGGATGGAGAATGTGCGTGTCTCTAGTATTGGCTTTGTGGTTGGTAGTTGAGAATGGATTCATAGTACCTTCGTGAGTGACGTGTGTAGATATTTGAACGTTGTATGACGCTTGATGCCG